>NC_089721.1:27897199-28012199 GCF_031753505.1 Anomalospiza imberbis
TGAAATATCCCTTAAGGGATTATCATAAAGAGAGGATGACTGTCGTAGGTGAAAAGTATTAGCTGATGAAGTGTGTATTAGTATAATTAGAGGATTCCATGAGTCTCTTGGCATAATTTATTAGCTAGAGTTTTTTCAGCAAATCCAAGACTGAATTTTTATTTTTTCTCTATCCAAAATGGACTCTACTAATGATTCTGCACTTTTTTCAAGGCATATGGAAATGTACCTCAATTTATTTTCACCAAATCGAATAAACTGAAATTAAGCATGATAAATTTGACAGTTATAATTCTACAATGGTCTGTGAAATAGTTTTTGAGTAGCAATTACATCAGAGATAACGACAATACATTATTTTAAATGTCTATTATCATTATTATTAATTTTGTATGTATTGTCAAGGCACTAATGATAATAAGCACTTTGGAGATCCAGGTGGATATTGCATTCTTTCCCTAGATGTTCCCAGTGAAACACAGAATTCAGTCAGCATTAGTAATAGAACCTTGAAAGAATATAAACATGGCGTGGTTTTTTTGTTTGCTTCCTATGAACGAATTATAAATAAAGGTTTTCAATGATCTTTATTTTAAATTAATAAATAAATAAACAGCAACCACCAGGATTTCACAAGGCTGCTTTCTGCAAGAGATCCAAATGCCTGATGCCTTTGCTTACAGTAGATCTTAGAATCATATTCTCAAAACAAAGATAAGGCCATTTTACATCAATACACTCTTATTGATAGGCAATATTTGCTCATAGGGAGAGCATCTGCGACATTCATGTGTGACAACTAAATTCACTATTATTACTGCATCTAAAGAGATGCAGGAAATAAAAACAATACCCTGTTTCTGCTTCTTTTTCCTGAAGAGAAAGGCATCTGTAACAAAAAAACTTTTGATTTCTTGAATTCTGTAGCTTTTTCCATGTTAATTCTTTTGTTTGATTGTTTTGCCAGTGATTTTATTGGGGTTTGATTTGTTGCTGCTCTTTTGATATGTTGTGGTTTTGTTGGATTGCTTTTTTTTTAACAGCTATGGAATATTTGATCATGGGAGGCACTTGATTCCTTCTTTTCATTGAGCTTACATGTATTCTGAGTGGAAACACTATTTTCATCTCCCCCTCTTTTATCTAGTTTTCCAAAATTGCTCTGACTATTTGCCCAGTGTTGTTGATGCTGCCTTTTTTTTTTTTTTTAATTTTTTTTATTTGAATGAGTCCATGTAAGAGCTAATTCATACAGACTGGAAAGTTCAGCCTTAAACTGGTATTCACAAATATATGAGGTTTTGTCCTAGGCAGTTGTGATTATTTAAAAAGGTTTCACTGAGTTTTTTTTTTTTTTTTTTTTTGGTCTGACAGTGTAACCATAAGTAGCTAATGTGAGTCTGAGGTGTCTAAATCAGCATGTATTAAATAAAACAGAGCCTATACTAATTCTGGATATGTTTTTGTAATAACTGCTGGATTGTCTGTAGTGAAATACAGTGTCTATTGAAAGTACCTACATATGGAGAAGGGTGCTGAATTTGTCCAGAGACAAATATTTAGACCTATACTTAGAATTATGATCTTCCTTACGGTAGAAAACAGAAATTGAATGTATTTAGATTAGCAATTAGAAGGTTAAGGAATGAATTGGTGTTTGTTTCTGACTATGTAAATTTCAATATTGCAAAGAAAGATAATTTATATCTTATTACAGAGGGCCAGGACTCAACAGATCTGAATTTTAGTTTTTTTTTCATTAACCTCTTCTCAGGCCTCAGGAAAATTACTCAAGCTGAGCTTAACTCAATTTTTGCATCACTTATGTAAAGTTCAGTGCACTAAACAATAATACTAGTTTCAAGGGAAGAATCTTCAAATATTCTCCTGACTTTCTTAAAGTCTCTCTAAAGAAATCTAGAAATCAAGTTATTCAGTTATTTCAGTGGTTTACTATATCCCAGTCCGGTTGATTCTCTGGAAATAAAGAAGGATCTGCTAACCCTCCTATGCTACAATTCCCCTCCCTCTTCTACTGAGCACTTGCAAAGCACAAAGCAACACTGTGTTAAGTAACACCCTTCTCCAGAACACTTGGACTTTAATGAATGGTTAATCACCACTGCAGTGCAGAGGATATTAATGCCTCATGTAGAGATTACACAGGGTCTTCAGGGATCTAGTTATATATATATCTTCTGCATTGGATTTATTAGTCTTTGGATAAACTATGATTCCCATGATGGTATACATCATTGGAATTAAAAGAAGAAATTGGGAAAAATTCCTAATAGTTTCTCTCTGTTGAGTACTTTTCAATTCCAAATTTTCAAAGTTTAAGAACTAGTTTTTGCATCTAATAAAACTGAGATAACTGATCTTTCTGTTTACTGTCTACTTCTTAATGCAATGTGTTGGGTTTTGTCTTTTAGATATTTGATGATTTGGAAAGATTAATCCTTCCATTCCATTCTTTTTTGTCCAGCACATTGGAATGTGACTGTGACTTAGAGACTTGTGCTTTGCCAGAGTTAGAAGTAACTATGATTGCTGTTGCTTAGTGCATCAGATTAATTGATTATCATGCAGGGAGCCTAATTTAAACAACTATTCACCTTCAAAATTGTCCCATTTTTAGACTGTAAAAGATCAGAGCTTTGTTTATTTGGCTAGGCTTTCTCATTCAACTTTTCTTTGTATATGTAATTACATGCATTTAAAATGCCAAAACTGTCAGAAGTAATAAGTCTAAAATCTTGCTGCCTTATGCCTTTCACAGAATTGTGTGGAAAAGTGGATTTCTTCTCCAAGACCACACATGCATCTTTCCTGTGGCGGCTCATTGATGGAAACAGACTGTGACAAATCAACTTCCCCTGTAGTTACAGAAACTGGATATGCAAATATATATATTTTTTTTCAGTGTGTGTTTTGTTTCTTTCTTTGTTCTTCCTTCATCCCCATCTATGCAAAGGAGCAGGAAATATTCAGTCAGATATTCTGTCCAGTTCTTGGGCTGCTCTGAAGTGCATAAGGATCTGGAATGCAGCCAATGTTCCTGTTATTAAACAGGATTTTTCCCTCAAAAGAATCAAAGCAGAAAACCTGTGGCAAAGTAATACTACCTGTTTGGGTAACAGAGCTTTGCTCTTTCTGACTGTATGAGAATCCAGGAACACAGTTTGGGAAAAAAGTGCTGCATGGTGCAGAGGAAAGAGTGTACATACCTGCAGGATGTTCACTGGAATAACAGTGCCAACTTTTTGTCATACTCTTCTTTGAGCTCCCTCCTCTCTGACACTATGAGTAGAAAACAAATGCCCTAATGTGGAATAAACAAGGATTCTTAGCCTAATAGTCAACAATCTAGTTAACAGCTAGGGCAGAGAGTTGGAGACTACCTTCAATTACATTCATTATGGGTTGCTAGCTTGGAGTTATGGATGTGTGATAAAGTCTCATATTTTTCTAAGTGCTTTTGGCTTCATCCCCAGTTTAGTCGGGCCCCTGACATTTAATCTGACTCATTCTCACACAAAATGTTTTGTTTGGTATTGCAAGTGATGGATGAAAGTGGCATTAAAAAAAGCAAAACAAAGAGAGCCCCAACTAACTCAATAACTAAAAATAATTCAAATATACTGAACAAGAGAGGATTAGAAGTGACCAGCTGGCTGAAATTTAATTGGAAGGATTTGGTTAATGTAAGTAAATTTGCCAAGATTTAATCTGTTAGGTCATCTGTTTCCTCCTAAGAAAACATATCTTGGGTATTTATAGCCATGAATGAATTATTATTCTTTACCATCTCCAAAACTTATTTAAATGTTAGTCATGAGTGAAAATAAGGAAAACTCTAACGTAATCTCCTGACATCAGATAGAAAAATGTGAGGGGAAAACATTTTCTGTTTTGCTTTTCCAGAGAAAAATAAAGTTTAACAACCTTCTTTCCTATTTAACATTAAAAAAAAACCCCAACCCAAAAACCTTCACAGAGACATATTTCACACTGCTAAATGTTAATGAGGTATTATGCATTGCTAAACTCAGCTGTATAAAAATATGTTGTGTCAGTAGAAAAATCTGTAGTGAGGAAGTTGCTTACTTCACTTGGATGAAGGAAAATGTACCTAATCACTACTTACTTACAAAAGAAAGCTGGTAGCCTTTTTCTGTTTCCAGTCTGCAGGTCAAATAGGCTATGCAAACACTTATTTTTACTGTATGCATACTTGTGGAACATTTGGACCACTTGAATCACATATCTTTTCTCCAGAACCAGCTTCTAGTCTTTTATGAGCACCAGCAAAATAAAATCAGCTAGAATTTTGTCAAATAATTTAATGGTTACCAACTTAATTTCATATACCTAATGATATTGGTTATGCTATATTACGCCCCTTATTCTTCAAAGTTGCTATATTGAAGATTATTAGAAATTACTACTCAATTCATTGACAGTTTGCTAATCCTGGTCGTTTTAAATAAAAATATAATTCTTTATGGTTGGTTGATTACAAATGAAATTGTTGCAGTATTCTTTAGCATATGTAAATACAGTAAATATGCCAACCTACCAATCTTTTGTAAGAATTACTCATGTTTTCTTTATTATTCTTCCCTATTGACTCCAGACTTTACTGATAACTTCCTTTGATGGAAACACTTGATAGTCTTTGCATGTTCCCTGATCTTAGTGTGTTTTGCTTCCTTGCAGTGATGCTGATTTTAAAGTTGGACTGCCTTTCTTTTCAGGAGACAATGAGGCACGCTATAGAAACATTTTCCTTTCTTTAGTACTTTATATTGCCTAGAATGAGGACATTATCTCCCAATAAAATACATATTATGAAATGCAAAGCTTTAATATTTGAAGCTATGCAAACAACAGTGAAGATTCCTGCACTAGATGCTTTAGGGCCTTGCATGTAAATTAGCTTCAGTTAAAGGATAATTTCAGGGTACTTAGAAACTTCTCAGAGAAATTATCCTTGCCATCAGTGCTCAAAACAACTGGATTTGCAACCTGAACATGGAGTTGAATCTTAGAATTACTTCTGAGTGCTGTACAATTTCAACATATATTTAATTGTTTTTACAGAATGTATGAAAGAAAAATGGAAGGACAGATGCAAGCAGAATATTAGCCCAAATATTTATCCTGCCAGTGTTGCTACATCTCCCTTTTACAATAAACTTAACTTGCCTAAGTTTAGTATACTGAATAACCATATAAACCAAGAGGTCAAATGGAAGATTAAAACCCTGAATCAGATATTCTGGTCAATAAGGTATTCATTTACCTATCTTGTAACAACTTCTCTTTCTTCTTTGGATTCATACTCATGATCACATCTGTGCACAATGTTACTCTATCAGCAGAGAGAACAGTCTCTGCACCTCTATTGATTACTGTACTCCTTGCCTCAGGAGAATCACTTGTCATCTTGTACAGACTATGATGTTTACTACTGCAGAAGGAAAAAGTCTTCACTGTTGCAAAACAGTTTCCATTGATTTAAGGCTATAGCATTCTAGCAGCTCACTGTTAAATAAATTCTAGGGCTTTTCCTTTCAAATTTTCAGGATGTGCCCTCAAATTATTGGTATAGAGTACAGATCCCTTCTCTTTCAAATATTTCTCATTTGCTGGCTTTGCCAATGACATTACCAGAGAAGAAGACTTGTCCTACTGCTGGAACAACACTGCTGTTCCTGCCCAATGAAGGCTATGATCCTTCTTTAACTGGTTGGGATTTGGGATGTTGACAGCAAAAAGATAGTGTTTCTTGTTTGTACAAGTGCTGCACCCCTGAGTCCTACCATTCTCAACAAAGACTGAAATTAAAAAGAAGCAAGAAAAAGCAATTCCCCCCATCCCCAAAATTCACCAACAAAATATACACACCAGTTTCCCACTTGAAAAGTATAGCTCTGTGCTGGTAAACAAAGAATTCCTGTCCCTCTTTGTGTCTCTTAACAAAAAGAAACATTACATCTTTGAGTTGATAACAAGAGGTGTTACAAAGATACAGAAAATTAACAACCTAAATTGCAATAAAATTTCAGACAGAGGGAAATTATTAGTGGCTTCTCCATGTTTTAGTAGAATACTTCCATTTTTTTCATTCAGCAAATATGTTCGCAAACAACAGTGAAGAACAAAAGCTGTGATTTATATATATGGACAGGTATACATGCACCCCTGACCTCCTGCTTCCTTTCTTGCCCTCAGCACCAGAAGCAATTTATGGAGAACAGTCTAAATAAACATTAAGGAGTCAAGGCCACAAACTGACAGCAAGGAAAATCAATGGCTCCAGAAACCAGATAGTACGTTCAATAAAAGAGATTAGGCATCACAAGCTAGTGTGGGCACTTACAGGTAAATGTGACTTACACTTCATCTGACAGAGCTCTCTCATCATCAGGATAAAAACTGTCATAGAAACAGAAGCAGACTGAGTAGCCAGTGGAAGATGCTTCTTAGCTGCAAATACTAAAGCTGACCTCTGAATGAAGGGGATTTATACTGAGGCCAGAGGGAATTTACAATTGCTTTTCTGGAGTCATCTCAAACACCTGTGCCTTTGCCCATAGGAATTGTTTCAGATATATATTTGGAGAACTCTCTGGGTTTTCTTTGTTTGTTTTGCTTTCCTGAATTATTTTTCAAATCCTTTTCCTACCCTCACTGAGTTAAATCTCCCTCTGTAACCTGCACAGCTACAATCTACCACTGGGGTGGTAGCTTCAGCTGAAATCAGTTCAATGAAGTCAGTTTCTACAGCACTGTCTCAGCAGACTGAAATCTCTCATAAAATGGGGCACCTCTAGATTCAGTATGGAATCCTTCATCTGAGCCCACTCTCTGTCTGAGCTGTTTTGGGTGACTAGAGGAGCCATCCTTATCACTCAAGCAGCACGTCTGCATTTTCATGCACTGGGATGCTGCCTTTTATCAGATCATAAATGTTAATGTTTTACTATGATCATTCAGTCAGCAGTGCAAATCTAAAGCTGAATGATAGCTGCAGTCCATATACTGTAAAGACCACAAGAGAACCTAATATTGTGATTATAGTAGGTTTTGCCTGATTTTCCTTCCTAGCTATTTTCCAAATGGATACACACCTTGTGTTTCTTCAGAAACCATTGGTGAAACCTTTAGTTTAGTTTTAGTAACTCTTTCTTTTCCTTCCTTTCCTTCCTTCCTGCCTGCTTTGCTGCCTTGCTCCCCTCCCCTCCCCTCCCCTCCCCTCCCCTCCCCTCCCCTCCCCTCCCCTCCCCTCCCCTCCCCTCCCCTCCCCTCCCCTCCCCTCCCCTTCTCCCTATTTCACTTTCTTCTTTACTTGTTCCAAAATACCCAGAAGCATGAATTCTAATAGAGCAAAACAAGGTATTACAGGTCAAAAAAAAAAATCTTAAGCTTCATTTGGATTCAGTCATCCATCAATGTCACTCATAGGTCAATGCCTGTCAGGGACAGAACAGCACTTCATAAATGAGTAGACTGCACTAGCTTGAGTTTAAATTTGATATAAGACAGCCTCATGTGGACTGCATTGTAAGTGGTTTGTGAAATGAGGAAGTCAGGTGCCAAGTCAGAAAACAGCCATTGCCCTGATGTAAGTAATATGAGTGGCATATCATAGGACCACATAAAAAAACCTGTGAGCTTAGTAACAAGTGCACACATCTTTGTGTTGTAGGCAGCCTGTGTAATCTTTCCAATCTGCTAGGATTGCTGGGATTTTATCTGCTTTCTAGCTTTCTCCATCCTGTTCCCAACTTACACTATACTTCAGTATGTTTGACATTTGAAAGGAAATGCATGTGCATTTCCCCTGTTAAGAGTGACCAAACATGCCTTCATCTCTTAGAAGCATGTCAAAAATAAGCCTGTTCTGTTATGTTAATGAAATCTCCCATAGTCTCAATCTTCACCTTTACCTTAGATTCCAAGGAAATTAATGATTCACACAAGAAGAGCGAGACACACAGCCTTAGAATGGCTTGTTATCTCCATCGATATTATTTATGTCAGTCATAATGGACTTTTTGGTGCTAGGTGGGGCAGGGAGGGAAACAAATGTCGTAATCCACTTTTCTTTAACAAATTAACAACTGTTGTCTGGGTTTACTTCTCGGTAAGGTTTTGGTTAAGGAAATTAAAACTGTAGATTAAGCCCAGCCAGGAAAAAAAAAAAAAAAAAAAGAAAAAAAGAAGAAAAAAAAAAAAAAACAATGAGAAAAAGACCACGGTGTAGTGAATAGCCTTTATCTGCTGAACTCAGTGTCACTCCCAGTTCATATTTAAGTGCTTAAAGCACTGAGGCAAAGCAAAATATGACTGATATTTTCTTAATCAAAGTTATTGGTATCCCTGGAACTTTCATCTAGATTTCTGAAATTTTATTTCTGGTCAAAACTGCTATTAGTTGTAACTATTTTTTTTCAATTTCAGTGAATCAGCAATTTTGTAGCAAAACATTTTTATTTTAACTGAGATCTGTTCTAGATCCCAGAGCAGCATGGCAGTTCATACTTGGCACTGGATACCTAACCATAACATTGACCCACTGAAGAGTGAACAGTTCATTCCTGGCACTGGAAGTCAACCACTTAGGAAGTGGTTGTGGTTTGCTCATTTTCTATAAGTAGAAAAATTGTTCATTTATGAAAATGAGTTATTCCCTGTCATCCGAGGCCTAGAAGCTCAGAGTTATTCCAAAGCTGACCAGTAAGGCTGAGATTGAATTTAAAATTCCCAGAAAGCATTTTCTTAGAGTTTTGGTTTTCTTTAAACTGTGTTGCCTTGTATTTTCCTGATTGTTCCAAGCCCATATCATTGCAAAAGAAGAAGGTTTTCCTCCGTCCTGTCAATGGTTACTCACTCCCGTTCTCACATCCCTCCCTCATCTCTGTGAGACCAAGTATTGCTATCTTGAGGCAGACTGTTTCAGGGTATTGATCCACATTAAAATGCATTTTTATTTTTTCTGGGTTAACTTTAAACTGGATAGGTTTACCAAGTCACAGAATGATTGATAAGTATGAAGAGGGTGTACCACAACCTGACATGTCTCTGTGTCTTCTCCATTCTTTTGGTTTTTTTCAATTTTTTCACCAATATAGAAGCCATTAGAATTGGTTATTTTTGTGATGCTACCATCTCTGAGAGCTGTGAAGGCTGATGGTCATTTGTGATTTGTTGAAATATTTGAATTTTGAAAAATACATCAAAAAGTGGAAAATACCAAGACATTTCATATGTCAAAAACTAATATCCACAAAAGGTTGCAGTTACTTCATCTGATGCACACACGGCACTAGTACCTTTTCACTGCAAATGTCTCTGAAGAAAGTCATAAATCAGGGTGAGCTCATTAAAGAAAGTTCACTTTAATTCAAATAAGAGAGAATAATGGAATATGCCCTAAGTTTGTCATGTTCCTTTTAAAAAAGTGTAAAGACTGAGATTGAACTAGAAAAGCAACTTAAAGATATATATTGGAAGTTAAGTAAGTAGACTTTAAAGCAGGAAATAGTATGGATCAGAAATCATCTAAGTTTAGTATCTATTTATGTTTGCACTTTGTTGTAGTGAGGATGAAATAGACAAAATATTTAACTGTCTGATCACCAGAAATTCTATGGCCATGCCTTAAAAGTCTGGCCTTTGCTCAGCTGAGCAGTGTCGGAGTTTATACTGCTGAAGTTCTAAGTTCCTTGCAGTGCAAGCTGAAATTGTAAAGTCGATATACAAGATGGGGCATTCAATATTTCCACAGTGGTGTGGAACATACTACCTGACCATACATAGCTGGGTTTTATAAAAAGAAGAGCTGAACTGAGGAGGTAATTGTTTCCACATCTCTGCAAGGAGCTTGATTGTGATTAGTTTTCATTTCAGGAAGAGTTGAGGACTGCTTCAGTCTTCAGCTGTGAAAGTTTGGTTCTCATTTGTACTAAAGGTGCATAATCCTGACCTGACAGTATGTGAAGTGGATTATGTGTCCTGTATGACCACTAAAAGCTACAGTATTTTTATGACATTTGACAGCTTCTGCTCAGTCTTCCCTGCACATTAGAAACTATCTTGAAAATCACTACTAACTTTTCAAAGCTTGAAAATAGTCTTGATATGTAGTGCAATAGAATTTTGGAACAATGTTACCGTAGTACAAAGTTTGTCATGACATACTTTCACCTAAAATACTGACTTCAGACTATGACACATTAATGTGGTAAACCTTGCAATATTTTCCTTCTCTTTCTTCACAGAATAATGGGCATAAGTGTGCTGCTTACTGTAAGAAAAATTAAAAGCATAATTTCACCCTGTTTGAAATTTAATAACCAAAATAGCTGTTTTCACATGTAAGTGTTCTAACCTGTATATGAAATATGAAATATTAAATTTCTTTCATGTATCTATTTTCATGTATCTACAAGTTCCAAATCCTACTGCTTGATTGCAAGTAGATTTATTTCCATGTAAATCCTGAGAATCTAGCCTTGAAAACAAAATTCATTTGGAGAATAGGAAGACATTAAAAAAAATTGGGGTCTTTTGCTTGGGGTTTTGTTTTGGGGGACTTTTTTGTAGTTTTGAGAAGTAGCAGTAATTTTTGGTAGGTTTTTGGTTTTTTTCTTTGTACTCTTGGGGATTTTTCTTTTATTCTTTGAAATATACAGGATATACAGTAAATGTAATGTGTCAGATACATCCCTCTGATAAGTCACCTGTGCAAAATCATGTGACACTTGTCTTTTCCAATGGCTAGCTTTATGATTTCTCCTTGTGAACCTTGATCTGGGTTATTTATTTTGAAAGATAAGAGATATTTGTGCTGGAAGTCCCCTTTATCTTGGTCATTTAAATTAATTTTTTCTGGGGCTTTGCTCTTAATTTTATATGTTTCTAAAGTACATATTATAGAATAGATGAGCCAACCTGACAGTTCCATTACACAACAAAATAATCAGACTACATTTATATTACACAAAATAACAGCCTCATACCTATATAGTGAATTTGGAAATATTTTAGAGTTGTCATCTGGGAAGGCTCTATTCCCTTACAACTTCAGATGACAAAAGTATCCCAAGTTCAATTATGACCTGGTAAAGGCCTGTTTTGAAATGGTTCTTGATATCCAGGAGACTTTGTGGAGGCATGCTGGGAGCATTCAGAGCATTCCCATAATGATAAAAAAGCAGCTGTGCTGCAGCTTTGAGACTTATACTGGAGAGTGCTTGAAACTCTACAATTCAGCTCTGCTTTGTGCCTAGCTAAAGTAAGTGAAGCATGGTTAGTTCAAGGCACCTTTGCTGTAAAAGGGAAACTGCCTTTCTTATTCCAATGAGAGAAGAAAGAGACCTGGCTGCTTCTGGCATAGAAAGAAGAAGAAATGAGAAAACAAAAAAGAGCTGAGGGAAAAGGAGGGGAAGAACTTTGGAGAGCAGTGCAAGCAGTTTTTGCCTTTGCCTGAGGAGGAAGAGAAACATGAAAGACTGTGATGGCATCTTTGCTGAGGATGCATCACTCTAACACTCATGACAGCAGTCAGTCCAGTTTTTCCACAGCTCTGGCACAGGAAATGTAAGTAGTAGGGCAACAGCTATTTTCCTCCCCCTAAATTTTTCAGCTGTAAATAACTGCCCACTTACCTTGTGCCTAGAGTCAGTCCTGGAAGGTAATCCATATAGTGTAAATCAAGAAAAAAAAAAAAAAAAAAAAAAAAAAACACAACCTCCTGCTGCCAGATTGCCTGTGGTTTAAGCTGCATGTTCATTTGAGGCTTTCAGATCCTGTTGAAATGAATGTCTCCCTTGCTTCCAGAGTAGCTGAATCAGGCTCTGCTTTGCAGGGGTGTATTAAGGATCCACAAGAGGTGAAATAGTAGCTGAACAGAGACCATTTCAAAAAAACCAGTTGTGTTTAAATTGTTATCATAATACACACGCATGAAAATAATCAGTATCCAAAAACTTGGTTTCATGCAAATGAAAGTAATTTGTCTCTCTTTTTCCTTCTCTCCTTTCCTGTCTCTGAAAGAGCTCAGTTTTTCATGGTTGCTCTCTAGATCAATTTGGGAATGATTTTCTCAGCAGTAAGCAGTGTGTATGTCTCATGCAGATTTAGCTTATTATAAATGCATTCCCCATAGCAGCTGGAAAGAAAATTATCAACATCCAAAAACTGAGTGAAAACAATAGTGGATATCCCACCCAGAACCTGGACATAACAAAATACTGTAATGCTGAGGCATTCTAAGAAGCTCTGTTAAGAGTTGCCTCTCTTTTCCTCATTGTTTATCACTGACTAGATGTTATAATATTGCCATAAATTGAACTTGTATTGAGAAGTTTTCCATGTCAGCCCCTTAGGGCAGCTGATTATAGGTTTGACCTTTTGAGATTCTGTGTATTTCCCACTTAATCAGTGTTGGAATGAGTTGCTGCTAAGTAGGATCTATAAGAACCCTATGGGAAAGCAAAGCCATCTAAAAATAATGAGTTTCTTTCCTTCTTTCCCATTCCCTCCCCCGCTCTCATTTTGAGTTCTATTAGGCCATGATAACAGTCTTAATCTAGGGTACACAAAAGCATAATATGGCATGTGATATTTGTGTTATATTGGGAAAAAGAAGTCTGAGAAGGGCTTTTGGCAGCCTAAAATATAAGTGAAACTTTACAACATTGTTAAAAAATGCTTCACTTCCCACCTGCCCCTTTCTTTCTTTTCATACTGTAATTTCTTTGGTTTAGCTAAGGCCTTGTTAAGCTTTCAATATCCAATACCTATGATTTTGAGAGTGATTGGTTCTCTCTTGCTTGGAGAAGAATACCAAATTGGGACCATTGCCATTTTGCCTTGTTACAGTAACACAATTTATGGTTTAGATATAATCTCACATAGTAGTTCAGTCATCAGCTCAGTTCTCAGTAGCTGAAGCCTGTGGGTTTTTTCCCTGCCATACACCTGGTTTCTTCTTGTTCTCCCCCATATCCCTCCCCTTGAACCCCCCTGCTTCTTTTTACGTCCTACTCCACCCAAAAACAACTTGTGAAACTGAACAGCATATTAGATGTGATTAGACCTTCAGTATTAGGACTGAATGGAGCAGGCAAAAAGACTCCTTCTTGGGAAGCAAGTACATTAGGTCCCCAGGACTGAAACTGCTATTAACAAGGTTAGGGGCTTAGGGATTGGGTCTAGGCTTCTGCTGCTTCCACAAGAGAAAGCCTTACTCAGAATGCAAATCTTCATTTACTATAGCTACAAAAGGGAGGGAAAAAACATTAGCTTCTTTATTACACACATAATGAAGCAAACTGTATCTGTTGATATATTTTTTCCAGAGCAGTAAGTCAACTGTTCACAAATGCTAGTGTGCATAAATACAGATTTAATCTGCACTTTTTCAACCATTTCTTGGGTTTTTTTTCATCCATCCCAAAAGAAAGCCTTAAACTTTGTCAAACTGACATTGGCATTTTTCCATGCAGATTTAATGATTCCTCTAATAAAGTTATTGAAAATACAGTTCCTTTTGATGGGAATGTAGATGTAGCAAAGTTTACATGTGGTTTGTTGATCTATGTTCCTAACTCTGTAGGATGGTAATCACAGGAAGAATTTACCTTTTAAAAATTAAATTCTCTCATCATTCTGATCTTATCCCTACCTAACTATACTCTCTATGTCCACTCAATTTCCGTTCCATAACAGGATGAGGTGTGTACTCTCATGTAATTTCCTTGGCCGTTATTTGTATGAGCATATACTTCCTTATTTCAATCTTGACCTTGACATGTATGGAGAGTAAAGAGAGGATTTCTGTCCTCATTCAGGGTAAGATCTTTTGTATGATGTAGGACAGAGACTAGGGGAAGGCGGTGAAGTCAGACACATGCAAAAGCAGAGGGGTGTTTCTGAGATCACTGTTCACAGAAGGGGAGGAGAGAGAAAGGCTTATAAACCTTCATTTCCTTGGCACATGGATTGAAAGCAGGCAGAGGAAGTCAGTATACTGCAGTGATTTTAACTAGAAACCCACTGAATTTCAGAGCCAGTGACCCCCAGGACAGCAAACCTGGGAAAGCACCACACACCCAGTGTGGCCATCAGGCTGTGCCATCCTGTCCTGTGCTGTGCTGGTGTTGTGTCACATGTATCCCTTATCCATGGGACAGATTCAGCCCACACCTGCTACTGGAGGAGCCTGCAGGCATCTCTTGCTTGTCACTGCCATAACTCCTCCAACATGATCTTGTCCTTGTCAACAATATGTTAAAGAGTTCTTCTGAGAAAATCTTTAGGAATAAAGTTGACTTATTGTGAAGAAATTACACATGACCTCAAATGAATGAAAGGGAGAGTTTCTCTGCATGGAGGACAGGACCTGCTCTGCACAGCATGCTATGAGAAAATACACAGGCATTCTGCCTGACGATGCATGAATGTGCAGTGCCCAGAACTTGAAGAGTTGTTAGCTAATACTTGTTACTTTTATTCCTCTTCTTATTTGGTCTTATTAAAGCAGTTATTAAATAATTAATTTTCTGTTAAGCTTTTCCTACTAGGATACAGAAAGATCCCTGTGATAGCTCTCTCTCACCTCACCTCATCCCATCTCCGCTGTGTGCCCAGTGCAGAGCATTTAGAGTTAGAACTCTTTACAGGCTGTCCTCCTCTATGTAAAAATAATTGTGAGATACACCTGTTTGGAAAAGAAAAGACTTCAAGGTGACCTAATTGTCACCTTGCAGTGTCCGAATGGAGCCCTACAAGAAAGGTGAAAAGACTATCTACAAGGGCATGTAGTGACAGAACAAGGAGTGAATGACTTCAAACTGGAAGAGGCTAAGTTTAAACAAGATATTAGGGGAAAACTCGTTGTTGGGAGGGTGGTGAGAAACTGCCTTACACTGACCAGAGAAACTGTGGAGGCTCCATCCCTGGAAATGTTCAAGGACAAGTTGGATGCGGTTCTAAGCAATCTGGTCTAGTGAAAGGTGTCCCCCTAGTAAAATGCAAAGGGTAGGAACTAGATGTTCTTTGAATTCTTTCCAACCCAAACCACTCTATGATTCTATGATTATGTGCCTGCCACCAGAAAACCTTCTGCCTTACCTAGAATAATTTCTTCAGTTCATCCCCCCTTACAGGTCTTTCATTCCTCTGACACAGGCTCTCAAAATCTTTGTATTCCTCTATCAAGAAGCAATGTTTCTCATTTCTCCACCTGAAAATTCTCATTTCCACGAATCTTCTCTTCATACTTACTGCCACACATAACGTGCTCTGTATTTTTTTCAGATTATGTATTTTTTCAGGCACAGTATTAGCAATTTACAAGCTTTATTTTTTCTTGAATATTTTTCAACCCAAATAAACTCTTTAACAGAAGATATTTAGAAATAAGTGGCTTTATTCACTCGTTCCAAACTTTTGCCATTATACTGTTAATACTTAGATTCAAAATGACACTGGTTATATATCATTTGCATATATCTATATGGAATAAACCTTATATTAACTTCTGAAGGCAATATTTTTTTTTCCTTTTTTTTTTGGATATTCACTGTGTAAACTTTAAAACTACATGGTACAGTGTTTTCAAATCCCATAAAGGCAATGCCAAATATTTTAGGTTTTACTTTTGTAGTAACAATAAGGAATAATTTAAAAGTTAGATTGCATGCAAGTGCCAGACTTAGAGATGTTTGTTCCCTCCTTTTTTTAAACAAGGTCATAAACAGAAGATTAGAAGGAAGAAAAATGCACACATTTTTATTGGAGGAGGTACAGGAAAGGTTTTGTGCTGATACAAGTTTCTTTTGAAGATATTGATAATCTAATAGAGTTTTCATGTCAGGAGACACAAAATAATCTCAGTACAATGCTTTCCCATTGTTCTACAGTATTTTCATGAGGGTCGTAGATCAATATAAACTAGGCATGCCTCTTTGACACAGAATTGTCTTCCAAATCTTGCCATGTGTTTCTTAGGTCTTAACTAAAGGGTTATTTTGAGGTTATCTTTGATCCTTCCCAGTAACTGAATGAATCTGCAGCTGGATAAGCTCTACTGATCAACCCATCCTTGTGATACCTTGCAAAACTAGCTTGAAAGTTAACTTATATCAATACAGAAACATGCCTGGGCCCCATGGGTGCAAAGGCCTAATTGAAAGGAAGGGGATAATCAAACTGTTGGCTTTGACTACAGATAATGAGCACTGCTATGGGAGAAAATCTATTATCAAGCTAACCCCAAGAGGCTTGAAACAGAGTAGCTTCATTTTATATGATTAAAAGCTTTCTTTCAAATCCAGAGGACATATCTCATCCGGAGACATCAGAATTACAAAGGTGCTTCTAAAGGTGCAGTCAATCAACAACGCTGATATAAAGTCCCTAAACTCATGTTGCCAGTATGAAATTAATTTGACAGGATCAAGGAAATAAATGGCTTTCAGATTACTAAAAAATTGAAACATCAGCTGATGTTTCAATTTTTTAGTAGTGAAACAAGACCTCCAATGCTACAAAAAAACCTGATATACTAAATTAAGTCAATAGTTAGAGATACAGGCATTTTTACATGAGTTCAAAGCAATAGTTCACCTTTGCCTGTTGACAGAAAATACTGAATGCTTAAGGAATTATGGAAACTCCATCAGAGGTGATCCTCTCAGCTACAGAAAGGTCAGTGGACAATACCAGAGTTGGTATAGTAGTTTGGTTGCAATCATACCTAGGTTAACTAATGTGCAGTCATCTTTCCCTGTCCTCCTTGTTTCAGCCTTCCATTGAACTTTTTGTATCTGCATTACAATCCACAGCTTTTAGTATTTTTAAAAAGTATGTATAATAGCAATGTGCTTTTAAGAATGAAAATCTAGTTCTAATGCTGAGTGCAATGAACAAAGGGAACTGCTTTTTAGTTTATCTGAGTCAGGGCTGTTTGTGAACAAATGGGTTTTATTTTCTCTTCTGAGTGAACTGTGAATGTACCCTAACCTGGCTGTACAATGGTGAACTGTTCATATTAGTTGAGTCTATCATAAGGATTCCTTGACTGGATCTTAGGTTACATGTATGGTACCTTACTTATGACAAAATTCAATAGTTCCGTGTGCATCACATAACACACATATTAATTTCACAGCAATTTGGTGTATTTTCAAGTGTAGAAATTGGACACAAAGTTACAGTTGGCAGCAATTTTCAAATACAAGCGGGTGGGTTCACCTTCTTTGGCTGCCAGGTACCTGTCAAGACAGTCTATCACTCCACTTTATTAAAAGAACAAGGGAAAAAAACTGAAAATAATGGTGCATGGGTTGAGAAAATAATAGAGAGATCACTCAGGAAATACTGTCATGTGAAAAACAAACTTCAGAGAATCATTAATTGCTTTGGGTTGGAAGGGATATTAAAGGCGACTTAGTTTCAACATCCCTGCCATGAACAGGCACACCTTCATCTCCGCCACCTTGCTTAAAAACAATCATGTTCCAGCCTGGCTTTGAACACTGGATGGGGCACTCACAGCTTCTCTGGGCAACCTGTTCCAGTGCTTCACCCCCTCACACTAAAGAAATTCTTCCTAATATTTAAACAAGCCAATTGCTCTTGTCCTGTCACTGCATTCCCTTGCTAAATGTCCACCTCCAGCCTTCTTGGGCTGTTTTTTTCTGCATACAAAAATTTGCACAGGCAGCAACAATGAGTGTAGAGGGAAAAGTACACTAATGAGATGTGTTGGGTTTGCATGGCAAGGTATGGAGAAGTCACAGGGGTGACTTCTTTGAGAATCTGCCAGAAGCTTCCTCCATGTCCAACAGAGTCAGTGCCAGCCAGTTCCCAGATTGACCTGCCCCTTGCCACAGTTGAGCCCTTATCAAAGTGGTACTGTCTCTGGGAAAATGTATTTAAGAAAGGAAAAAAGGTACTGCAGCAGAGTAAAAATGAGTGAGAATATGTAAGACAAATTTCTCTGCTGACACCAAGGTTAGTGCCAAAGGGGACAGAGGAGCTGCTGTAGCTGAGATTCCCCTTCAGGCTGTGGCGCAGACCATGGTGAGGCAGCTGTGCCCCTGCAGCCCATGGAATCCGTGGTGGAGCAGAGATCCACCTGCAGCATGTGGAGGACCTAAGAAGGTGAATGTGCCCAAAGGAGGCTGTGACTCCATGAAAAGCCTGTGCTGGAGCAGATTCCTGGCAGGACCTGTAGCTGTGTGGAGACAGGACCCCATGCTGGTGCAAGTTTTCTGGGTTTCATTTGTGATCCTGTGGGGGACCCATTCTGGAGTACACTGTGCCAAACCTGAGCAGTTCATGAAGAACTGTAGCCCATGGGAAGAAGAAGGACTAATTTTTGAGGAGTTTGAGGTGCACTATCTCCCATGGAAAGAACCTCGGACTGGAGCAGGGGAAACAGTCCTCTCTCTAAGGAGGAAAATACAGTATAAATAATGTGTGGTGAGTTGACCATAACCTGTATTACCCATGCTTTGGCAGTGTTATTGGAAGGAGTTGTAGAACTGGGAATAAAGTTGAAAACTGGGAATAAAAAGGGAAAGCTAGGAGGAAGGTATTTTTAAGATTTGTTTTTATTTCTCATTATCCTTCTCTGATTTATTGATAATAAATTCAGTTAATTTCCCCAAGCTGAGTCAATTTCATCCATGATGGTAATTGGTGAGTGATCTCTCCTCATCCTTTTCTCAACCCTTTTATCATATTTTCTCTTGCTTATCTAGATGAGGAGAGGGAATGATAGAGCCACTTTTGTAAGCACATGACATCCAGCCAGGGTCAACCCAGTACCTGAGAAAATAACACAGTTAACAGATACCTTAGTATATTGAGAACAGAAGAGGGAGAAGAGATTAGGATGGTACAACTAAATGGAGTAAAAATTTAAGGGAGGATCAGACAAAGAAAATAAGTACTGAATATAAGATCATGGACAAGCCATCTAATTAGGAAAATAAGATCCCTCCGTTTTAATTTTAAAATATAAAGAAAATAGCTCTAATAAAAATTGTAAAAAAGGCATGACAGATGGTCTGCAGAACAGCTGCACTGCGCTTTGCTGCAGCTTTGGTTGGATGTTTAGAACTAAGATTTACCGTGGCGTTATGTAAGGTTACAGCTCACATCAAAGTTTCTGAGTGTGATTTGCCACTTCTTTCAGCTCTTACAGTAAATAATCACTTCTAAAATCAATTCTGGTTCTCTTAGTTGCACTTTAAATACCAACCCTTTAAAATTAAAGCAAAGACTTTGGGATCCCTTTAATAACCACACATTTTATTTCTTATTAACTCTGTACACACATCTAATGCAATTGTGAAATGTAAATTTGGTTTGCTTGAAAAAAATAGCACGCTAGTACAATCTGGTTAATTATAGTCAGCAAGCTCCTGGATCAGCACATCACTTGCTTCTGATACCTCAGTTTCAAGCATGCTTTTAGGGATTTTGCCTGCTTAGATAGACAGGTTTCAACCCTGGACTTCTGCAAACAGTTTTACTATGAATTGCAAGGGGAGTTCATGTTAAGTCTATAAGTGGGAGAGAGGGAGGAAAGACACCTCCCATTCAGATGACATGGGTATGCTTCTTAGATGAATGAGGGTAACGTGTGACTTCCCATCTTGTACTATTTATTTCATGGATACATTCTGAAAAACTTACCAGACTTGCATCATGTTTTCCTTAACTGTGTGGCACTGAAACACAAAGCAGAAGAGGTTTTCTTACTATGCTGCTGTGTGACAGGTAAGTATCTGAGCCAGTAATCAGTCATGTGGTAGGCTGGGCAAAAAATTTGAAGGTGTTCAGTCCCTAAGAACTTCAATGAACTTGACGCAGCATGTACCAGCACTCACTGGACATCGGGGCACTCCGTGGGCTGTACATCAATGCCCATCTTTGCATACTGAAAGACAGCAAATGATATTCAGAACCTACCAGATTTAATTGGAAATTTTTCATTGACTCCAAGAGAAGCATGATTACTGACATGATTTCCACTTCTTTTTTGAGCTTTGTGGTTGGTAAGGCTGATAAGGATCAGCCACTTTCATGGAAGGATTGTTTTTTGCCCAGAGATAATTAGAGATAGTTGCTAACAAACATTGCTGTGTCTTGTGTTCGGACCTTGTTTTGCCTTGGAACAAAGGGGTGGCCAATTTTTCTGTGCATATGGAGAACAGAAATATTATTTATAATAATAGCAGCTGTGCCCCTGCTAAATTGTTCTCATCAAATTATGAAATATTTCATGGACTCATACTTTTAATAGTTATCTGAGGATAAGGAAAAAGGAATCATTTGACTTTTAAAAAGATTTGAGAGGGAAAATATTCCAGTTTGGAATACAAGTTAATTAGTCCAGATTGAAAGATTCAGTTGAAATAATGAATTGCAAATCCTTAAGAAGTTAGAGCCACATACTTCAGTTTGTTCTTGTGATCATCTTGCTCCAAAACTCTTGATTTTCATCATTGGAAAAATCTAACTTAATACTAAAAATTCAAATTTGCAAGTAAGACAGTCTCAGCAGTTCTGTGTACTAGTTAAACAGATTTTTCAAAGATTTGAGATATTTTGAGCCAAAATTTAATAGTTACGTCTGCTATTTTACACAAGCTGCTATGTATTTTAATTTTATTGGAAATCAAGACAAATTTACTTATGGTAATGGGCCATGCTGACAATTTTTTAGATTGAAAGAGGAAAGGATGAGGCAGTGATAGGGATAGCAAGTCAGCTAATAAATCAGAATCTGATTGAAAAGCATGGAAGGCTGGGGCACGCAAATACAAAATGACAATATGAAGTTAAGGCAAACAAAATGAAAAAATATCACTCTTTGGTAAATGTGATTGATTATGAGTATTAAACACATGAATATCATCAGGGACTGCTGGTGCTCTTCACACTGATAAATGTTTGCCTGCAGTTGATTCTCACAAGAGACTGCACTAAGCCATCTATGTTCAGTGAACAAATCAGATCTTCACGTTCTCAAGGATATTAATTTCAGACTCTTAAGAAATGTTAAACCATGTTTCTAAATCATACAAAATGCATTACCTTGTACATTGCTATTAATTTACTAAAATTTTAAAAGTTTGGAGAGCCTAATTAGGTGATAAATTTAGGACTAAAAGAAAATATTAAAAAAGTAAGATAAAAGGCTATAAGGATTACTTTTCATATAAAGTTTTTCTGGATCAGTTTCAGTAGCTCGTTCACCAGTCTTGTTCTCTCAGATAAAAATAAAAAGAGAAAAATAAAGAAGAAGAAATCAAAGATTATTGATAGAGATAGTG
Organism: Anomalospiza imberbis; assembly: GCF_031753505.1. NCBI lineage: Eukaryota > Metazoa > Chordata > Aves > Passeriformes > Viduidae > Anomalospiza > Anomalospiza imberbis. Next base: position 27,918,568 of record NC_089721.1, read on the forward strand.
ATGATATTTGATGCTTTGTCTAATTAACTACTATGGTACTATTCTTTTAATTATATTTTCCGCCTTCATCTAAAAGCTGTGGGCAAGTTTTTCTCCTGAAAAATTAAGCTTTTTTTTTTATTATTTGATTTTTTCTGTTATTTGATGAATAAAGACGCATTTTAGAATTACACTGCTTCCCTACCTTCCCTTCCCTTCCCTTCCCTTCCCTTCCCTTCCCTTCCCTTCCCTTCCCTTCCCTTCCCTTCCCTTCCCTTCCCTTCCCTTCCCTTCCCTTCCCTTCCCTTCCCTTCCCTTCCCTTCCCTTCCCTTCCCTTCCCTTCCCTTCCCTTCCCTTCCCTTCCCTTCCCTTCCCTTCCCTTCCCTTCCCTTCCCTTCCCTTCCCTTCCCTTCCCTTCCCTTCCCTTCCCTTCCCTTCCCTTCCCTTCCCTTCCCTTCCCTTCCCTTCCCTTCCCTTCCCGGAACTTCCCTTCCCTTCCCGGAACTTCCCTTCCCTTCCCGGAACTTCCCTTCCCTTCCCGGAACTTCCCTTCCCGGAACTTCCCTTCCCTTCCTCTTCCCCTTCCCCTTCCCCTTCCCCTTCCCCTTCCCCTTCCCCTTCCCCTTCCCCTTCCCCTTCCCCTTCCCCTTCCCCTTCCCCTTCCCCTTCGCCTTCCCCTTCCCCTTCCCCTTCCCTTTCCCCTTCCCCTTCCATTTCCCCTTCCCTTCCCGGAACTTCCTGGAACTTCCCTTCCCGGAACTTCCCGGAACTTCCCGGAACTTCCCTTCCCTTCCCGGAACTTCCCTTCCCTTCCCCTTCCCCTTCCCCTTCCCCTTCCCCTTCCCCTTCCCCTTCCCCTTCCCCTTCCCCTTCCCCTTCCCCTTCCCCTTCCCCTTCCCCTTCCCCTTCCCCTTCCCCTTCCCCTTCCCCTTCCCCTTCCCCTTCCCCTTCCCCTTCCCCTTCCCTTCCTGGAACTTCCCGGAACTTCCCAGAACTTCCCTTCCCGGAACTTCCCTTCCCTTCCCGGAACTTCCCTTCCCTTCCCGGACCTTCCCTTCCCTTCCCAGAACTTCCCTTTTCTTCCCCTCCATTCCCTTACCGGAACTTCTCTTCCCTTAACCTCCCCTCCACTCCTCTCTCCTCCTCTCCTGTCCCCTCCTCTTCCCTCTTTCTCATGATTTTTGAACTCCTTGCAAAATGTCACCCAGGAATAATGAGTATCTGAAGATTCAATTTTCATTTAAAATTCCAGCTGCAGTAGTTCGTTGTGGTTTCATACACCTTAAAACAGTATTTAATGAATGGCGAGTTTAGCAGTCTCATATAATGCCTACTGATAGTTATACAAAGTGTTTGTTTTATTTTGACTTGTGCAAAAGTGGTTGCTGTCAAAAGTTCACAGAATTACTACCAATGAAGAATATTCTTTATAAATATGGGGTATTTTTTTGTTTGTTTTTCCAAATTACTTCACTTTAAACTCTGCTTTGAGGTAGTTGTTTGAAGAGCCCATGACCTTAAACAACTTTAAGTGCACAGTTTGTACGTCCTAAGCATTCACATGTCTCTGTTTCTCATAGAAAATTGTTCATGGAGTTTTATTTCCCAGTTCAAAAGCAGCAGAAAAATATTCAGCTTTGTATTTTGGAATGTTGATGATGTGCAATGAATTACATTCATGAAGTTAAGAGACTTCAAGTGCACTAGCCTTCTCTACACTTCTGCATTAATTGTCTGCGTCATTGTCCTTTGAGTTGCGCATACAAATTTGCCTGCTATATGATGTCTAGTATCTCAATTATTAGAAGTTTTCTTAGTTAGCTGTGCTATATCATCAAACCCTAATTTGTGTTTTAGAAGAGTGAAGGGTAATTCCATCAGTGTACCTACTAATACCTCTTCAGGGGAAGGAAAATTTCATGGTGTTTGCGACCAAGCATGCAACAGTTTTACAACGCAAATCCATATTTTAGTTATTACTCCAACCTTGACCTGAGACTTAAACCCAGTGTTTTATCCATTTGCTCTCTGAAGCCTGAAACAGGATGTGCATGTGAAATAGGTGTTTAGACGTAAGTTTTCCCCGATTTGCATACTGCCATATTTGTAATTATTTTTGTTTGACATGGTACAACTGCAAGTAGCATAAAATCAAAGGCAGTAAACCAGTAAATTGTTTTGCTGCTTGCCTGTTAGCAGCATGCTAAGAATCCTAGAGTCATTTCTAGGCAAACTAACGAGAATTTTATGCTCCAAGTCTGAAAAGAAATTTTCTTTATTCCCTCCCCCACTTTTTCTGTTTTAATGGAGACACTGTATTTTATGCCTTCCTTTTCATTCTTTGAAATTTGTTCATCCCTTTTAATTTACTTTGGAAATGATTTTCAAGCTTGTCAAAAGATTTGTTAGGCGTGGATAAAAAGTCAAGCTTGTTGACTTCTGGAGCAGTTAACAAAATCACAGATAGCCTATTTTTGGCTGTCCTAGGTTGAGAAGGAAGTGAGCTTTCTTGGGAAGTTATAGCCAAACCAATCAGTGGTCAGATTTGAATATTGACACCTGGTGTGACCACTGAAGACATGGACACGCCTCTGAGACCACAGGGGGTTAAAAGCAGAGAACGCCCAGGGGAACTCTCTTTTTTGTTCCAGACAGTGAAGAGTTCAGACCTTCCCTGCCCAGCCACAGGCTGGGTGGGGGAGGGGAAGCCATGTGGCCTGGTAGAGGTAGGCCCTAGCCCCGGACAGAGAAGGGGGTGAAGAGACTGGAACCGGGCCAGCCCCTGCAGGACTGAAGGGTGGAGAAACACTGAAATGTGCCAGGCAGTCCCCGACAGAGAGAGAGAGAGAGAGAGAGAGAGAGAGAGAGACAGAGCCTGTGCCACCTGGAGATTTGATATCATGTGCCAGCAGTACCCCAGCAGAGGAGAAAGAGAAGGGAGTGGGGGAAGGTGCCATGGGAGTTCTGGGCAGCCTGCTGTGAGATTTCAGCAGTCATGAGAGCAGTGGAGGTCGAGACTTTAGCCCCTTCTTGGACAAAGAAAACTTTGCAAAACACTAATCCTCCTTGATATGAAAGAGAAGAAAGACAGCCTGGGGTCTAAGATGTCAGAAGAATATGGGAAAGAATCCTAGGTGGGAGGAGATCATGGAATGGCTTTTGGCTGGACTTTTTCTTGTGTAGCCATAGACTGAACCAATTTTCCTGTAACACAGAGCCTGCATTTAGGGGGATGTGATGGCTTGAGCCAAGAGAGTGACAGGAGTGAGAGTGACCTGCTTCAGTGACTGACAGTGCAGGAGTGAACGGAGAAAAGTTGAGGAGGGTGTGGTGGTGCCCTCTTCAGGGCAAGAAGAAGATCGTCTTCAGGGAAGAAGAATATCTCTGTTTTCATGACCCTTGGCCCCGGGGAGGAGAAAATGGGTGGGACTGTTGTTCCAAAATGAGAAATTGTTCTTTGGTCCTTGGCAAAGCATCCTAAAAAGGAACCCTGTGAGTGGTCTCGGTCCATGCACGGTGGTAAGAGCGCTGTACATGGAAGAAGGATGTCACAATGGCAGATTTTCTCTGGCCGGTGCCATGTGTGACATGGAAACACAAGAGGTTGCAACTGTGTTTCCTGTGGAAGACTATGGCACAAGAGAGACTCCTCTCTCCCCTTATGGACTGAGAATTGATTATCTGAGGGGTGGTAACTTGATCAAGGGTCCAAGATTTTGTCTCACTGTGCTTTGGTGGAAATTGGGAGGGAAGAGGAGGAATGTTTTGGAAGGTTTTCATTCTGAATCTTGTGTGTTCCTTTTATTATAGTGTAGGTTAATAATTTTTTTTCTTTATTTCTAAGCTTGAGCCTGCTCTTCTCTGTTTCTGGTCACATCTCAGAGCAGCCATTTGAGAAAAATGTATTTTCATGGGTGCACTGGCACTGTGTCAGCGCCAGCCCGTGACACTGGCCTGTTTTCTCAGTTCTGCCATCAGTGCAATTATCTACAACAGAGAATTTTTTAATATAGAAAAGAGGGTTAGAAAGTTAAAGTTAATTCTATGAAATATAAATGGTTTTAATGCTTATTCATCAGCCCTTCCCAAGCAGTTTTCCCAAGTCAGTATCTTGAAACACTTTTCTATTTTTGCAGCTTTGGAGACACTCTCAGAAAGGAGTATTTTGTTGTTTAGGATTGGGTTTATAATTTTTAAGCTGGTTTTCCAAAACGAACACAAAACCTGAAAAATCTCTCTTCCAGCATTCACAAATAGGCTTTTGTGCCGAAAAATGTTAAGATACAAGTGATTTTAGTTAATACAACTTTAATTTTTAAAATGTACTTCCCCAGTGAAATACTGCTCTCACTGTTAGTACTGTAACAGCCTTTATTATGCTGGATAAGCAGGCCAATCTCCTTTTAGATTATATTTTTAGATTTACATTTTTTCCCTGTTTTCTTCAACTGTGTTAGATCAGCTAGGTGAAAGCAAATTAGATTTTTCATTATTCCTAATAATGGCGTGCAACAAACTTGTGTTCAGCTTTAAAAGAATTTGATAGGTTCTTATATAAGTTCTCACTTCGTATAACAAGTCTGTTTCTAAAGTTTTAAATGACAAATGGGCTTAATCAGTCTGAAGATGTTTAGGAACATAACAACTTATATAACTGCTGTTGGGCTCCTTATGTAATTTTTCTCTTAAGAGGGAAAATGCATTTCAAACAGTACCAATTACTTGCATTTTGAAATAATGTAGTTATGGGGGGTAGGGCTAACTGCTCAAGCCCTCACTCTTGTACAAATGAAACCCTTTTTGTCACTAAAGATTAAATATATGATTGAAGCTGGGGGAAAAATAAATTGCAGTCAAGAGTATCACAGTTCTTTAATTACAGTAGATAACACATCCATCCAGTCCTGGTCACTTAAGTACACAATGTAACATGTTCATAATGAGACATTTAATCAGAGATATTAAAATTTCCTATTTTCCCAGTTCAAGATTTTAGTTGATGCAAATCAAAAACTAAAAAAATTGAACCTGAACTAAAATGTAACCAAAAATTTTCTGGATTTTGCCCTTTGCCATCTTGCTAAAGAAAACTCTCTTTGAAGCAACGATTGAACAGAGGGTGTTTTAAGCCAAGTTAGGAGAATAAATTACTATATGTTTTCACTAACGTTAGTTAGGTATATTTAGTATTTTGTAATCATTATCTCTCCCTTGCATATGTTGCATTTAAAATGCAAATTGAGGTGCATATCAGTATTCAACAGTTGTGGTGAAACAGTAACTATTTGTGGTTCTTTTCCACATAATTCCCCTCTTCTGCCATCTTCTCAACTTCATCTCATTTTCAGTGTACAGCAGTGTAAGTGTTATATCAAAGCTACCTTTTGGTCACTACTATTTTAATTTTAATTTGACTGGTAAGACTGTGTGTAATTTGACTGCTTCTTTGATACGAAGATTGAAAACTACAAGTCCATTTCCAAGGAAGAATTTTTGAAAACATTTCTGTGAGATTCTATATTTTATTGTGGTTTATTAATGGCAACCTGAGTCATATTTGCAAAGTAAAGGAAGTATGTTGTTAATTTCTTTCCATGTCAATACAATGAAGAGGCAATTATCTAGAATTTTTATTTTGTAATGACTGTAGATAAAGTGATGATTTCACAGATATGTCACTGCATAATTCTGGGACTGCACATAGTGTTAATACTGGCTTAGTTTCAAGAAAATAGTATGTACAAAAATAATGTGGATAACATGCATTTTCCTAGGAATTAAAAAGAGGATCTAAAAGACATGTTGAAATTTCACATTTTTAATTAATAAAATTAATCAGTTTTTGCTAATGAAAATTAAAAACTAATTGTGGGAATAAACACAATTTTTTTGTTTAGCTTTTTGCCTAAAAATATTATTTCCTCTAATATTAAAAAAAGAGACAGTAAATCTCTTCAGAGAAGCCATGAGGACATTTAATATATTTACTTTTTAAAAGAAAAACCCTTCAGTTTTTGATGACCAGACATTTTCAACTGCAAAACAAAAAGTTTAGTGCTTATTAAAGCACCTGAGAATTTCTACCCCAGTAATATTTTTAGGCCCTAGAGTAACTTTTCAACAATAGAAATAAAGAAGAAAATTGAGGGAGTAAATATACTGATATTGATAATGCTGAAAAAATTTCAAAAATAAACCTCACCAATAGATTAGTATGTTTTAAATTGAATGAATTTGAAGACAATTTTCAAAATCCTAAAACTTTCAAGTTTGAAAAGCAATATGAAATGCTATGGCAGGTTTATTTCAGTTAATTCTGTTGGTGAGATGTTTCACATTTGAACAAGCTGCAATCTTTGACTAATCACTGAAGATAAATTAGTCATGTAAGATCAGTTTTTCTATCCAAAACATAATGGTTTAAACTTTGTTTTTATTTGAACGCCAAGAACAAAGTTATTTCTGTTTTGCTTCCAAGGAAGAGAGTAATCTGGAATTTTGATCACTGGAAAAAGATGAGAATCCATTATAAAGTTCCTCATCAATTAATTCAGCATTTTGAATTTAGTAGTTTTGAACTTTGCCAGAGCTTAACAGCACCAGGTTGGACAATTGACCTTTGTATCTAGATGTTGGGAAATCACAGATTTATTGAATATCTCAAGTTGGAAGAGACCATAACAACTCTAACACCCTGAGCTTCAGAGGACTACCTAAAGCTAAATCATATGACTCAGGGTATTGTTGAGATGATCCTTGAACTCTGGCAGTCATGATACTGTGACTACTTCTGTGGAGAGCCTACCCCAGAGACTGACCACTCTCTCAGTGAAGAATCTTTTCCTAATCTCCCATATGAACTACCAGATAATCTGTCTGTGTCACCTCTTTTGTCTCTAAGCCAGATCCTGGACTGAAGCTGTGCTGGCAGCTTTGTGAAATTGTGAATTTTTGTTGTGAAGCAGATGATGTGATTGTTGAAGGGCTGGAGAACACTGAGGGATTATTTCTCAGGTAAACCTGCCCATTGCATCAGTCTGCAGTCACACAGGACCTCTGCAAGAAATCAGTTTATGATTTTTCCCAAATGTATTCAATCTTCATAGCTATATTCCTTCATCAAAAGTAGTCTTTCTGCATGTAGTGACAATTAAAAATCTACCCTTGATTCTTCTTCACTGTATTATAGTGCAAGGAAATATGTAATTTCAGTGACTCTTTGGGCAAAGTTAATTTATTTACTCAGCTAGAACTACCTGTTACCTGCTAACTTCCTTTTATGAGGCTTTAAAGTTGTAGCATCTACACTTTAAAAAGCAAGTAATTGACTAGGGAAAGGTAAGAAACTGATTCTAAATTTTATCTTGTCCCCATCTGGAAAAGTTCAGAAAATTCTTTGAGTATAAACTTGTGAGTTATTTCTACCTTTGCTTTCCATATGTTTTCTACAGTTCAAAATTAATTTCTTTAATATCTCTCCCTTCACCCTGATTGGGGGAAGTTGGAATTATGTGTGTGGCTCCCCCTTCCCTCAAAGCTTTGAAGAATCTGCTATAATATATTGCTTTAATCTGTCTATTCTGGGTTAGAACTTCAATGCTTAAAACTTTCCTTCTCTTCACAGTTTTCCTTTTTCTTCTGATGATTAATAGATCATCTCTAAGACTTTTGCATGAACACCAGAGAGTGCAGAGAAAGAAACAGTCAAAGTGTTTTGATTCCTACATTTTTTTGCAAAATATTTCTGTGCAATAAAACAGTATAATCTCCCTGAGGTTTATGGGTGATTTAATATTTCTCCCATATCTGATACACATTTTTCTCTGCCAAACACTGCATGTTCACTGCTAACTGATGTGATTAGCAGCTGTTGCTCAGTGTAGCTCTTCCAGGTGTTCTACCTGGACTATCATATTGGCATGCTATTTGAAATCTCATCTCTTTGTTGCCTTCCTATTGTGAATCCTTTTTTTCATTACACTGAACTGAAAAAATTATATTGTGTAATGTAAACAACAAAAGAAAATAAAAACCCTTGAACAAAAAAAAAAATTCTTCACAGGGGGGAATAAGCCTATATAGAAATATGGACCAAAACTTCAAGGTAGATGTACTTCATAAAGAAGATAATAAGTGAATTCATTTTACTTTATAAATTTCTGCAACATTCAGAAACTCATGGGCACAATCTTACTTTCTTGTCTTGTCAAAAGACTTTCAGGTTTCAAAGTCAGTGAAAGGTTGCCAGGAAGAGATCACTGAAAACAAATTAAATCAGACAGACCAAAATACAGAACTAAAACCACTGGCCACTTACTTTCGTCCCTCAGATGTGAGCAATGTTCTAATTCCTTTCCTATAACAAAATGAATTTATATGTGTAGCTAAATAAGAACACAAAGCAGTCTGGCCATTATACAGCGCAATAAGTTACAGAATACTTTGTATATCTGTAATAAAGTACAAATTAGGATTCATAAATGTGTGATTATGAAGCTAATATTCAAATGTAAAATCAAAAGAAGGACACATCTGAAGATTATTTAATCAGGCTGCATAATTCCAAGGAAATTGCAAAGGGGAAGGGAACTGGGAAGGGAAAGGAAGTTCCGGGAAGGGAAGTTCCGGGAAGGGAAGTTCCAGGAAGGGAAGTTCTGGGAAGTTCCGGGAAGTTCAGGGAAGGGAAGGCAAGGCAAGGCAAGGCAAGGCAAGGCAAGGCTAGGCTAGGCTAGGCTAGGCTATAAGCAATTAGTTACATCCCTGATTACATTTGTATTAGCTGGGGTGACAAGAAACTGCAATAACAGTCTACAAATAACAATGATACCATCATTTCATTTTTCACTTCACTTTAATTCCATGAAATATCACAAGATTGCAAAGTCTTAAATGTTTTTCAAACTTCAGATATATATTGTTTTCTCTTGTTTAGTATGCTTTGGAGAATAATAGATGAATTTAGTTTACACAGGACAGAAGGAAGATAAGCCTTGATCTCAAGATCAGGTCACTCAGAATTTTGTCCAGATGAAATCAGAAGACCTTCATGGTGAATATAATATGACCTCTCCAGATCTCTGCTGTACTGCTGGTCTTATTTAGGAAAATATTTCTCCTGATACCTAGTCTAAACCTCTGCTATCACAGTTTATGTCCATTATCTCTTGTTCTCCTGCTCTAAACAGCTGCTAGGAACCTAGCTTCAGCTCACTGATATCCTTTTCAGGGGTGCTGATGGCAAGTGCCTCTAAAACCATCCCTTCTCCAGGCCAAAAATTCCTGGTCCTATAGTGTGTCCCTGAAGAAGGGCATCTTCTCCAGTGTCGGTTCATTTTCTCTGCCCTCCACTGAACTATGTCCAGTTAATCAGTGTCAATCACTGTCAAGCATTCTGGAGATAGCATCTAGATTTGGTCTAGTAAGCACTATGTAGAAGTGCTTACTTCTCATAACCTATTGGACTTGTTCCTTTTCATATACTTTCAAGATGCTCTTGGGTTTCTTTATTACCAGAGCACAGTATTAGGCCATGCTCAGTGTACTGTTTTCATTTTAATATTAAGGGAAAAAAAACCAAATTAATATAAATGTGGTGAATAATGTAATTCAATGGATGGTTGAACTTCAGTGATAAAGGTCAAATTTTTATGTGTACATGTGACTGCATATGTACCTTATCATGCTGTCCTATTTAGAAATGGCAAATGAATGCAATATTACATTAAATGGTCTATCTGCCTGAAAGGCAATAACTTTGGATCTTATATTCTGAAAATTTTGAAATTATTTTGTCCTGAGAATACTCTTCAAACAGGAAGGCTGTTGAATATTACATGAGTTGCAATAATTAAATATCAGCTCTGTCTGGAATATTTTACATGTAATATATCAAAAGAAACATATCCTAAAATCACACTTTGAAAGGTGCATCTTAGCCTCCTTCAGGTTAGGCATGATATTGAATAATTTTTTACTTATTTTTAAAACAATTTGACTTTTCCTGTCTCTATCAAAAATAATATAAAATAAAGTATGTCAAGCTGTAAAACCATGAATTAAAAACTGTTTTAATGATCTGGATTCTGTTAAAAGCCAAATTACATTCCAGCTCTTAGCACTCCATGGAAACAGAGAATATTATTAAACTGCAGGAACAACAGAAAACAACACCATGAAGTGTTCTAATGTGAGTGACAATAAGGTCAAAGCCCATTTGAAGAAAATTCTCATTTTAGATGCCATTCCACTGAGAGAGAGCTAAGAGATTTCTAATTTTATATTTTGTCTGTGTTTATACTTCTAGGTCTACATGCACTTATTGAGCGTATTTGTAGTATATGTATGTAATTCATTGTGTGGTAACTGTTTATTGTTTTCATAATCTTAAATAAAAGATAAAGTTGAAAGGATTAGTATGAATAAAAATATGCAGAAGATTCCTGATATAAACAGAAAATATTAACAGTTTAATTTCTATAAAGAAACCTATTGTACTCAGTGTGCTCAGTGTTAATACAGAAGATTTTTATCTAACAACTACACAGCAGTCAAATCTCATCACCTTCAGCAGGAATAATTTATGGTTTAATCTTACATGCAGGCATATTAAATTAGTATTACTCATCAGAACTCACTTATTAATAAAACAAGCTGAATTAGTCACCAGAGAATCATATTTGGAAATTCAATGACAATTTTACATTTTTAATAAAGGCTCAGAAATATTGCAGAGCAGGTGGTATGAAGAAATGTGGTCAAATTTGACATTCATTAATAATTGAAGTGTGGAACGTGACAGAGGTGAAAATTGATATTGATTTTTTCCCCTCTAATATTTGGATGAGTTCTGAAAAGTAAATAAAATGAGATAACAAGACATATCAAGTCACCGTGATTTCTTTGATCACCTCTCCCTGTATGCACACATATATATCACTATTTTCCTTATCATGTTTTTGAATAATTCAACATCCATAGTCTTTCCAGTTCAATGCATTATAAAACATGCTCCAGCTGAGTTTCAATCATATTAGACTGAAAGCTGAATTTTTTATGAAGGATTATTTAAAACAAAATGTGTCTTGGGCCCTACAGTCTCTGAAACCAAACAATCCTGAGAGTTCAGTGAAGAAATGTCAACACTGTGGAGAATTTTTCTATTCAAAAAATTGAAGGAATCCTGTTTGATGTATATTAACCATATCAATATTAACAAACTTTTGCTGGATTTCAGAAGTGATATGACAGTGGCAGTACTACCTGGCTTGTATTTTAACTAGATGTGAAAGCTCCAAAATACTTGTAGTCATGCTGAATTTGACCTGCCTTTGGGAGAGCTGTAGCAGCACTCCAACTAATTTCCGTAATGCTAATTTTCAGGCTGAGTTGAAGCTAGACACTTTGGCCTCATTGGACTCTAAACATGAAAGGACAGTCATCTGCCTCTGCTGACGAATCTTCAGCACATTGTAGGCATCTTCATGGAGTATATTCTGAGGGGGTTTTGTGGCTATTAGAGGTCTCAAGTATATTTTATGGTGCATGGGATTTTGTTACATCATTCCACACCTCCTTCTGTCCTCACACAGGTTTTTGGTCAAGATCTTTACTAGACATTTCTTGGTTCAAGATCTTCATCCACATGAATGTCTAGTTCCATTTTCTTAGCCCAGTACTGGTCATACCAATAGGAGAGGCTGACTAAAAAAGCTGGAGTCTGCCACTCCTGTGTGTTTACAAAAATAAATTTCTTGCTTCTGAAGGAAATAATCTAGTTACACATTCTGCCTACAGGTGAAAATGTTATGGTAAAAAATAAAAGAAAAAAATCACTTTCTCCAACGTTTACTGTATAAGGTACTTCAGACTCAGTCTGACTTCCATTTTAGGCTTTAAAATAGCCATGTGCATATCTACACTTCAGATTCTTTCTTTTACACAATCTCCTACAAGTTTGTGTAGAACTGCAAGAAAATCCTGTTCTCACAGACTTTATCAGAGTAATTTTCTGGATTTTATACTATACAAATTACCTAAATAATTAGTCCAGAGATTTTTTTTAATAGATTTAATAATTGGCATGTATTTTATTAGATTTAATAGATTTGAATAGATTCAATAATTGAATAATTATTCAATAATTATTCAAAATAATTTCTCTAGAGTTAATCTTTGAGGTGAGAGGAGATCAAAGAATGTACTGATATATTGACTGCAAAAAAACTAAAGGCAGCTAAAAAATGCCAAAGCAGCAGTACATTCAGAAAATAAATAAATAATCAATTTAAGAAGGGAGGAAGTAGAAAAGCTCAAAAACATGAGTCAGAAAATGTGTCAACTCATTAAATTTCGTTTTTTTAAAGGATGCTTCCATGTGTTGAGATGAACATCTCTCCTCAAAAATATTGAGCACAAATAATATTGATTGACTGCAGTTATTTTATGCTCTTGTGCCTTCTGCCTTCTGTCTACTGCAGAACAAGTAACTGTTTGAAGATACAGTTTTCTGTTAACAAAACTCTAGGTTGATGCTCTAGGTCTCATTTTGTTAGAATGAATTTATATTGACTACAATAGCCAGCATTAATGAAATCTAATCAAATAACTGAAAACATACTCCACGAGGTATTTTCCTTTAATTAGTGAGAAGTATTGCAGAAAATATGAGATGGCTGAAAATTTAAAATATAATAATACATTATTCTTATTCATTGTTTTAATTTATTATATCTTTCAAATATTAATGTTGGAAACATAATTCCAAACTATGAGCTGTGAGGTATTTGGAATCTGAGTTCCATTTCTTTGGTTTTTTATTATTATGTGTAGGTTTTCACCACAGAAAGTATGATAATAACAAATGTTACTATTTTCATTAAAATTAGAGAATAACTTAATTGGCAACAGTGCACTACTGGGCAGTTTAAGTTGTTCTTATGTGACAGACATGGTGTAAACAGGAACATATTCCCTCATGCAAAAACTGCTGTTAGTTGTTCAACAAAAAGATGCAAACTGAAGTATTTGTCTGTGACAGTTACCAGCTTCAGATATGCTCTTCTATCAGCAAAAGCAGATTTGATAAGTGTCAGGAAAAGAAAACTGCAAAGAGGTGAGAGCATATTATTTAAGTTGATTGATCAAATTATGAAGAAAATATGTGTCTTTAGGTCATCAGTACACTATAGGTTGCAATGTTTTTCTTCTCCACAGTCAAAACCTTAGACAATTCTTACTGAGCCAAAAATTCCCTAAGTACTAAGTATTTCATATAATTCACCTGAAGGGCTGAACATTAAAAATAGGGACCTTTTTATGCACCCCTCAGATCAGAATCATATACTTTTGATTGGATTCCTTTTGAAACCATTTGGGAAAAAGCATATGGTTTTCCCTCCTTAGTTTTTGACAGCTTCCCCTACATATTTCCTTATCCCCACCTCTCTTGCCTATACCTGGAATTGGAGGAGGAATTTCAGGTCTTCTCATACTTCTTTGCCCCATGTTTCACGGGGTGATGTTAAGTCAGAGATCACAGCTGTACTTTGGGAGGATCTCTTTGTTCTGTGTTCTTCTTCTTAGGAAAGAAAATATCAACAGTTGAAGTATGTAGTCAGTAGAAAAGTTATGAAGACAACTCCTTTTACTGAAAAGAGTTTTACCCCGTTGCAACATCTTCCTTTCTTCTGACAACATCCTTAATACAAATATGAAAACAAACAGGGACCTCAGATTTCTTCAGAATACTTTCCTGTGATGTAAAGTGTTTCATCCTTCTTATCCTTGATACATTGTTAATTTTGTCCAGCATTGCACTACATATGTTACAAATCACACACAGGTTTATAGGCATGTATGTAAGACAGACAGAAAAACTTGTGAGACACTTCTCAATACCTCAAGTAACTATTTCCTATTACAAGTCCATAATAGATGGATATCTGTCTCAAGATCTGAAAAATTCTACCTTTTCATCTGGGAAAACATATATTTAATACCTTCATTGCTACTAATGTGGAATCAGGCATCATGATCTGGGTGATATTCTTTTGAATACATGGCACCTGTAATTTCTCTCTCTTTGCTGAACAATTGCTTATAAACTGCCCCAAATTGTCAGCTTGTATCTGTACCAGCCCATTGAACCTGAACTTCCTTGTAATGCCTCAGGCTATAGTTTTTTGAAACTCCTAGAAAATAAGTCGCAAAGTTTATTTACAATTATTTTGTGCAATGAAGGTTCCCTCTTCCTTATTTTAAACCTTGAAATCAGACCACTTACTGTAGCCGCACTTATTTTCTTTTACCTGGTTGTGCTTAATTCATTCACTTGTGGTTAAAAATTACTGTTCTTAGGAGTTAATGTACTATCCAAAGAGATATGAAAATGAGTAGTCTAGAAGTAATAACTAGCTTTCTGCCTTTCTGGAACCCTCTATTTACATAAAAGGTTGGTTACTCCTCCCTCAAATATCAAGGGATCTGACCCCTATTCCATTCTTTATCCCATTATTACATGAAGATTACTTGATTAAAGAAATGAGTTAGCCAACTGCTTTCGAGATTTAAAAATAAGTCTCCTTTCTTATTTCAACTATTGAAAGAAAGGTGTGGACTTTAGTAGGAAAACATCCTGTGAGATAGACAGACAAGATAGTGATACAGTTACAGTTATTTAATTCTTCATGTGCTACATTGCTTGCTTTGCTACTGATACCATTCCACTGATTTCTCCACTGCTGAGCCAGAAAAACGGATGATGAGTTTGCATTCAGTATCCAAAAAAAAAAAAAAAAATCAGAATTTTGTGACATATGACAGAATATAAGTGAGCAATAACTTTAAGTTCCATTGCGAGGCAGAGCTATGTCAAACATTATGGAAAATTGTGCCTATCAATTCTAGTTTTTCTGGATCCAGAACCTATCAGTGCCCATTATTAAAGGATTGTGGAGGCATGACCCTGAAACAGTGCACTTGCAGTTAGGTTGTCAATATTGTCATTCAGCCTCTGATGATCTTAGGATCTTCCACAAACGGTGAACATAGTCATTTGAGTCTGTCAGAGCTCATGCTCTTTTGGTCAGTGTTTGAGAAAACAGTGTATTTCTGTGTGCTGGACATAACATTAAAGCCAAATTTTGGGCACATGATTCTGGACAGAAAATAGCAAATTGATGGAGAATGAATAATTGGACAGATTATTTACCTCATAAGAGACAAGAAGTCAATCTTTAGCCAAAAGTTGTAGGAAATTAATTCTTCTTAAATGAGTGGCCAAATATACAGAGTGGTTTGGAACAACCCAGAGATCACCGAACATACAAAAAATACAGAAAAGCAGATTGCTTTTTTGAATTTAATTTTTTTTTCTTTTAGACAAGGAGAAAAATGCATCCACACCATTGGAAAATGGACAAAGTATTACATAGTACTTGGTTTTAAAAAATACTGTTTAGTAACATGTAGTTAATTATTTATTTGGAAAATATTTACTGAAAGGGAAATAAGAGGTTGCCATTACAATCTGGTATGGGGATAAATGACCATTTTTACCTCAAATAACTTAGTGGTAACACAAAAGACTCACTGACTTCTCTTTTTTAATCAAGACAAAGATTAAAAAGTAATAAGCTCTAAAATACCGAAATTAAAATACAAAATCATACATGCATTACTGGTGCCCATATTTTTATGATTCCTGTGAGAGCAGTAACTTCACTTTTATTTTCTATCATTTAACTTGTTTAGGTCATATTAAAAAGTAAACACCTTTAGTGTAGTCAAAGCTGCTAATTGTGGATTTCTTTGTATTTATGATGCAAAGACCTGAATTAAATGTGTTAGGTTGATGTGAACTTGTATTCAGTATCTTTTTCTTTAATTTCTTACATAACATTCCTCGTTCATCTTCTGATGTCAAACAGACATTTAGCACCAACAACATTCTGTGGTAAGGAAAACCACAGAAAAAATCACAGAATACCTGGAGACCCTGTGCCCAGAACAGTGCTGTTTACTTCTACTGCTCATTCTGCTGACTTGTGGAAAAAAACACGTAAAGTAGCTTATCTGGCAGTATCTCGGGACAATAACCAACACACAGATTGGCAAACAACCTCTTATAACTTGTCTGTGGCCTAGACAGTGACTTGCATTTGCCACGAGTGGTTCTGCCTGTCTTCATATCTAGAAATACCTGCATGACTCTGTGCAGGACACTTTCTCCTAGCTGTTCTCACTTAAAATGACAGCGATGGTTACTCTTTCTAACAGACTTTTATGCCTCAAATGTATCAGTGAGTACCATGTAGGTAGCCACTCTGTTCGTATTATTGTAACAAGGAGAAGCAATGTTGCCAAAACCCATCACTCCTGCTAAAGATTGTACTAAACAAGAAAGATAATACAAAAAGAATAAGTAATTTTTTTAAAACATTACAAAAATACTGTTAAAATGAAGGAGATAAATGGTGATGGATGGAGAAATGGTTAAAATATTATTTTGGGGTTTTGTTTGCTTTTATTTGGTGTTTGTTTGTTTTAAATTCATGTTACTTAGTCTAATAATCGTATCCATTTACAGGTCTCTGTGTGAAAATAATGGACAGGTCAGGACAATACATTCCTGGCATATATATGAAAAATATACACAGAACATCTTTTCCATATAAATTCTTGTTCTCTGTAATTTATCAAATGCTGTGTGGCGTGTACTAAGATCATATATTATGAAGAGTAAGATTTTTTTTTCCACTTCAGGTAGGCACTTGCTTACTTGTCCTACTCCAAATTCACTCTTCTACACTTGTTTCTTGTTACTTTACTGTACTTACTTAAAAATACAATTAGAATAACTCTATACAGTCCTTACTTTCACTTTTTATCCAAGTAAATGAAAACAAAATATACATATCCATACATTTACAGCTACATTTCAATATGTACATTATGTACATTATTAATCACCATTAGAGATAAATGTACTGTAAAGTCTCAGTTTTCGATGTAGGTCTAACAGACCTTTGCACTCTTTCATAGCTGGAGGCATATATACCGCTTCCCAGTAAGAATTTCTTTCAAAGCATCAGTGGTCCTCCCAGTGTTGTTTCAATTCTCCTGATGGATGCGAGGGGAAGTTTTCTGCCCTCATCCTGATGGATGGAGAAATGGTTAAAATATTATTTTGGGGTTTTGTTTGCTTTTATTTGGTGTTTGTTTGTTTTAAATTCATGTTACTTAGTCTAATAATCGTATCCATTTACAGGTCTCTGTGTGAAAATAATGGACAGGTCAGGACAATACATTCCTGGCATATATATGAAAAATATACACAGAACATCTTTTCCATATAAATTCTTGTTCTCTGTAATTTATCAAATGCTGTGTGGCGTGTACTAAGATCATATATTATGAAGAGTAAGATTTTTTTTTCCACTTCAGGTAGGCACTTGCTTACTTGTCCTACTCCAAATTCACTCTTCTACACTTGTTTCTTGTTACTTTACTGTACTTACTTAAAAATACAATTAGAATAACTCTATACAGTCCTTACTTTCACTTTTTATCCAAGTAAATGAAAACAAAATATACATATCCATACATTTACAGCTACATTTCAATATGTACATTATGTACATTATTAATCACCATTAGAGATAAATGTACTGTAAAGTCTCAGTTTTCGATGTAGGTCTAACAGACCTTTGCACTCTTTCATAGCTGGAGGCATATATACCGCTTCCCAGTAAGAATTTCTTTCAAAGCATCAGTGGTCCTCCCAGTGTTGTTTCAATTCTCCTGATGGATGCGAGGGGAAGTTTTCTGCCTTCCTCTTAATTAAAATTGCCATTCTTTTCCTTCTGTTTCTTGGACCACTGAGTGGTACAAGAACATTCCTGTCTTACTCTTTGTGTATTTTTTTTTTTTTGAGAGTTCACTATAACTGAGTTCTGGTGTAACTTTTAGGCATTCTTCTCTTCTACTGAGTCTAACATATGCAGAAAACCTTTCCCTTCTCTTTTCTGACATCAATCTAAACTTGAAAAGTCATGATTTTTCAGTCATTTATTTCTAGCTTGTGCTACCAAATGAGGCTATGAAATCTCTTTTTGGCATTTCTGCAATTGGCAGAAACGACCAGGCATAGGACAATAACCAATTAATCCTTTCAGTCCTTCCTAGGCCAGAGATCTTTAGCTCTTTTTCAACAATTTTTCCCATGAAAGCTGTTAGCTCAAGAAATAGAATATGTCTGGAGAAAAGCACATTGTCAAGAAAGGGTAGGAACAATCTATCCAAAACTCTTTAGTTCTCTTGACTGTCTAGTCACAATCATTTAACCATTTTTACATTCTACCTTCCACCAAAGCCAAATATTCTCTTCTGCAGATAAGACTTTATACCTATAGACTCTGAAGGACTACTTACACTCCTTAATTCTTGTCAGAAATGCTTTCTGCCTAATCTACATTAAACTGGTGATAAATTCATTTATCTCAGGAATAGGTCAGAATCAGTATCTTTGTTTGCTTGCCTTGGAGTTGATTAATATTTCTACCTTTATTTCTTGGAAGGTATGCATTCGCTCTTGAAATGAAACACTGCATCTTCCTACTGCTTGCTTCTTCTCAGACAGGAGAAGGCAAGAAACATTTTGTTGTCTAATTTTGCTGTTTGTAGGTTCCTTTCTCAACCTAAGAAGGCTAAAAAATATATATATGGTGCATGTTGCAGAAAAAAGGACGAAATAATGACACTCAGATATTCTTCTATTTAATACTTAAGCATTGAGTAATTCTAGATGTCATTATAATTATCAGTGTAGGCTACCAAGAGCATCATGTCACGCATCATATTTTATGTTGCAAATAGTATTGCTAAAACCAGAAGATTTTTGTTTTATTTGGCATGCCTTCCATCTCTTTAACTTCTTCATTTTAACACTCTTGACACTTGACTATTGCAAGTCATATCTTATCAAGCAGCTCTACCATATAAATGTGCCAAGACAATTAACTTCATTAACTTTTTATTCTTTCCAGATTAACAAAAGAAGGGAGTAAGAAATGAAAAAATGAATTGTAATGTTGTTTGCACTTCCTTACACTATGCAGAAATTGAAACGAAGGCGTGAAAATAATGGAGCATGTTGTTCTGATAAAGTGTTGGCTATGCAAACCTGTGTACATTAATTCTTGTTTCAAGCCAATTGTTAAAGTGCTTCAGTGTACCACTAGTGATGTTAGTGGACTTAGCTCTTACCACCTAGCTAATATTTTATTTCGTGTTTTCAAAAGTCTACACTACGGATTCTAGTATAGAAAGACTGTTCATATGTCTCCAGCACTGCAGGTAATTTGTGATTATAATGGACATGCATGGCACTGTCTTATTTTATTTCCCCTGTTCCCCACTGCTGCTAGAAAGTGGATGTGTGATAATGACTCTGTGAAGACATTGGCCAAATGAAAATTTGGCTAATGACTCTAAGGGCCTTATACTGTTGTATACAGTACACAATGTTGTTTGCAGAAATACTTTTTCACATATAACAGGAAGTCAGTAATTGTAATTCTGACTTGCACTGTAAATGCTTTCATCTGTCCTTTTAAAAAATATTTGTCATAATGATTGTCATGATGTCATAATGATTCATAAGAAAAGACAAAGTTATACTCTGAAAATTTTTCAAACACCTTTTTATTTATTTGAATTTTATTAATAATACAAGAGAATTAGCCTTGGAATTAGTGACAGTTCATAAAATATATTAATCTCTTGGATTATTGTTCATCTCTGTCCTCCATTGTCATATTCTAACCAATATCCCTTATATCTGTTCTAAGGGCTATAGGGTGACAGTATGAGTGTCTTGAATTCACAAACGAGTAAACTAGCCAGACTGAAGGTTAGTGAAGAGCTCCTTCTCATCTTGTATTCAGCATTTGGGCAGTTAGAAAAACACCAAAAAAAAATTCACCGCACTAAAAATAGTGACTGCAACTGTAATAACATTAAAGGGCAGTATGCCACAGCAGTGCAAAGGATATGATGCATATTCAGAGCAGAGACAGCCAAATGTCTTAAAGTGAGCTTGATACACGGACAGGCAACGAGCATTAGTTTTATTTCATAACATTGCTAAAATATAGTTTGTATTCTGTTGACTGCACCTACAAATAAATGATACTTGATACAAATTTCAAATTTCTTTCCAGAAAATAGCCACCTGATACTGTATTACTTCATAAGGGAGTACCCCACTGCTGACATTTCCTGCAGTAAGGCTCCCTGTTTGTCTCTGAATGCATTTTTAAGAATCAATCAGCTCTACCTATGATTCAGATTAAGAGTCTGATATAGTCACAGCCTGAATTATTTGTTTCTTTTATGTTACTCTTGTCTTAAAAAAAGGTTGAGGTCTAAATAGTCAAAAAGTTTATTTGTGTTATAAGGCTCAATATCGGTTTGTTTTGTAGGAATGGCAGTTTTAAAGTCTTTGCTTTTAACAATTTTAAGTACATTCAGTAAGTAGCACCTCTTTTAAGTACATTCAGTAAGTAACACTTTAGGCATAATGAATGCCTAAGACACGTGCAATTTCTATCACGGCCTTACACCAGCATTAATTTAACGGGGGATAAACTAGGAAAAAAAAGGATTGATGTAAATATTAAAGGAAAAGATGTTCTAATTTTTTATTTTTTTGTGATTGAAAGTTTGTAAAAAGTTGCTTCTGGCTGCTTCACCTGTCAACGAGATAACAGCTGGCATCTCTCTATAGAATAAGCAATGATTATTCTCCTGTGCAGCTGAGAGGGGAAGCCAAATTATAATTTCTTGCAGATGTGACCTAAAGAAGACCAACAAAGCGAGAAACGCAAAGAATAGTTCTTTCAAAAATTCTTCATGGTTAGTATACCACCTGAATTCCTTTCTATGTTTAAACACACTTAGATACACAGACACGTAAACGTAGAAGATGTAGATATAAACAAGTATATGGAGAAAAGATATGTATCTGTGCTAATGTGTAGCTTGCTAACATGTAAAAATATTTCATTTTTACATGTCTATATGTATGTACTTGCACACCATACCTTTTGTGTATATGTTATATTCAGATGTGCAGACACATAAATAGCTTTGCCTTTCTCATTTTTTCCTTTCCTACACCTTTCATGACCACTCTATATGAAAAATATTTATAATGAAAATATTCACAAAAGTGTGTATAGTCACAAACACAGATATACATTAGGTCTGTGTAGGAAAGTAGGGAGAGAGTGGAATGGATGTGCAGAGAGAGGAAATAGGTTTGAATTCCTTGTGTTTCCTATGCATACACCTGTGTAAGACTACACAGAAAACACACAGACAAAATTCTCCACTAGTTATTTTTCTAGTAATCATTAAAAAAAATCTCTGTTTATCCCAAGGCATAATTCGGTCAGATTTTGTTTGTTATATCACTTAGTGCCTGATGATTTAATATTTTGCTTCAAATGCCATATCTTCTATCTATTCTTTATGGTGATCTTCATATATACATCATTTATATATAAAGCAAGGTAGTCACAGTGAAAGAAGGTATTGGTCTGTAATTTTTTTTCTTTTTCTATATAATGCATACTTTTGGACCTTAAGAAAAAGTACAGACTGCAAAAGAGAAACAAAATGAGGGAAAGAAAAAAACCCACTTTCATGGTTTGTGAATTCTTTCCAGGAAGTTGTACAAGAACAACACTTTTCATCTACTAGGAGATGTGACTTTAAATAAAAAGCAAGTTTGCTAATTTCTTTTTGGGTGGAACATAACTTGTATACTACTTTTGAATTGAGCCCTAAATATGAGAAGGCAAGTGAAGAAGAAACTTGAAAAAGTAAGATGTGAGTTCAGAAAAATGAATAGCAACGCACTTTACACAAACTTCCTATAAATTCACCTGCAGCCCTAACACATCAACCTATTAGACAAATGATTTCTCTTTACAGATTTAGAATTCTTCTTTTTTCTTTTTTTCTCCTTAAGAGTAGCCAGCTGGAAAGGTGAAACAAGGCCTATGTTCCATGTAGTGATGCTGCCAGTAAACAATCAATTTGCCTTCTACCAATACATAACAAGAAATATTGCCTAAATAAAGGATCCAAGGGTATTTTCCTTTTCCTTTTTTCCAGGCTGAGATACTGATTACATACATTCTGGAAAGTCTTAATTCATAGAAAATATTATTAAGACTCAAAGTGTCATTTTCTTTCAGTCTTCAATGCAAACTGCTCTTTTCTTCTCAACCTGACTTCTGTTTAAATTGTGTGTGTGTTTGGATTAGTGTGCATGCATGTGTGTGTGTATAAGCTTTTAACAGCATGTCTTGGGGTGACTTTATGATGCTTGTATCCCCATTCATCTGTTTAGCCCAGAAAGCTTTGCACCTTTAAGACTGGTTCCGAGTGCCAAGGAGGGGAGAGAAGAAGCGGGATTTTGTTTTAAGAAACTGCACTTGCTCCCCTTATCCTTCTCCTGGACGGCGTTGTTTTCAGCATGGACGGAGGGTGGGAGAGAGTTCTCTTTTGCTTTTAGTTTTTTTCCTAGCTGAGGCAGAGAAGTTCCCTGGACTGTGGCTTTTCCTTTTCTTTGGACCTGCTCAGACCTGCTCTAGACTGAACACCCAGAAGAGCGCCAGCAGCTCGCACCCGTAGCCCAGCGGGCCGGGCCTGGACCGTGGCATTTCCAGCGCCGGAGGGACTGAAAGAGACTGAGTGAGCCGAGCTGCAACCCATGGAGGGGACTTTCTCAGTTTGTCATCTTTTTGGAGCAGCAAGAAGTTTTATTGCTTAATATTGTTCATTTTTTTATGCTGGTGAATTCTTTGCCTGTTAAATAAAGTTTTTTTCCACTTTCCTCCAAGGAAATCTTCCCCCAGACCAGTTGGGGGAGGGGCTGCTTGAATCTGCTTTCTAGAGGAACTTGTTTGGAGATTTTCTCTGAGATCTGCCCTAAACCAGGACACATGAACATAACTTGCTTGCCCAATCCTGCTTTGCTGTCTTGGGAAATCCTCAGATTTCCTATTTTAGGAAAATCATCTATTGAAATTATATACATTATGGGAAATAGCCTAGTCACCACCAAATGGCTAAAATTTAATTACTTTGAAATTCTGGAAAGCAATGATAAGTCTGTCTGCATGACCTGTGGAATTCCAATTTGGATAAAACAAAAATCCAACAGTAGCTTGAAAGAAGTAAGAGTGGGACAACTCATGACAAGAAGTCTCTCTTCACATGAATTCATGCTGACAGGTTTATCTGTGCTTAAAAAATTGGCATGATAATTATTATGCATAATTCAGAATGCAGCATAGAACCACTGGCATGGGAGGGGGTAGGTATGGTGGCACGCCACATTGGACTTCATCCCAGCTTCAGGATGGTTTTCTGAGTGCACATAATAAAGAAGAATTTCACTGCTCCACAATGGGTGCAATTTACTCAGTTACTTCCACATTCACAGGTGGCGTGAAAGGCAGAGGTCTAGACAATCCCTGTTACTTTCCATTCATTCTATATTCACCCGAAATAATCTAGTTCCAATGAATGATCTATTCTACTGTACAAGTGTCTTTAAGGAAGTCATTTACCTACTCAGTAAAAAACATATTCAGCTGCTCTTTTTTGTCTTGATGCATGCAGCTGTGTCTGAGGTGATGAGCAGCTGTGTACATGTGAAGGTGGGAAAGGCAGACTTGGAGGGAATCAGTCATTCTAGAAAAATGTGAATTCTCTTCTGGTTATTGCATGTTATGCAGGGAATCAAAGTATAATAGCACAATTCACAGAAGTTCATTTTTTACTCCAGAAGCACAAAAATAAAAAGTCAGATGTTGAAGTCAGACCAGGTCCCACATGGATTATGCTTGATTACTTGAAAAGAAATTTTACTCCAAAGGAAATTGCTGTAATACCTAAGCAGTTTAAATGGAATAAAAATAAGGTCAAAAGACCATTCAAAAATCATAATTCAAATCTACTCATTTCCTTATGTGAACACCATTGTGGACAACATGGAGCTGAAATTCTGCGTAAAGTGAAGTTTAAGTTCCTGAACAACTTCAGGCAATTTTTGCAAAATTTCACTCACCATTTAGTTTAGTGAAGTAAATACATATTTTTTTATTACTCAGGGAATTGACAGACTGTCCTGGGGTGACATTATGATGCTTGTATCCCCAATCGTGTGTTCTGTTTATGTTAGATATTATATTCTCTGCCTTCAAGATGGGCTCTGAGAGTGAAGGCGGGAGAAGAAGAAGCACAGAGTTTGTTATCAGCCTCACTGACTCCTCCGCAGTCTGCTGGACACAGAACTCCACTATGTTGTCTGGGCACAGACAGGACAGAACACCATGCTCCTTTGCTTTTTAGTTAGTTTAGCTAGCTGAGGCAGTCCAAGTTTTCCTGGACTGGTTTTCTTTCCCTTTTCTTGGATCCGTTCAAACCTGCTCCAGACTGGGGCCCGGGCTCGCACTATGTGGCCCACCAGGGTCTACTGTGGGCAGCAGCAGCCTTTCCCAGCGCCGGAGGGACTGATAACAGAGCTACCATTCACTGGAGAGATTTTCTGAATCTGTCGTCTCTTCAGAGCAATGAATGAGTTTTGTCATCTGGTATTGTTCATTTTTTGTGCTGATGAATGCTTTGTTTAAATAAACAGGGTTTTTTTTACACTTCTCTCTGTGGAAATTTTTCCCGAACCAGTTGGGGGGAGGGGCCGGGTGGGCTGGCTTTCTGGGGGGGCCCCTTTTGGAGGTTTTCTCCCAAATTTGCCCTAAACCAGGACACAGACATAATTGTTCTGAGAAAATCGAATATCTCTGCTAGGGAAACTTAAAGAGGAACAAAACAAGAAGATCCCCTGGTTTTGAAGGTGCTTTCTAATAGGACAAGCCTCTGATGGAACATGTCTCTCTATCTCACTCTGCATGTGTGTCATGAGTAGGAGTTACCCATGCATTTTAATTTCTGTGCTGATAGCTCCAAAAGGAGATTCAAACCACTTAAGATTTGAGTCTCCCTATCCTAACATCCTAGGCCATGCAGTATGGAGTTCTGAGCAACCTGGTTTGCTGAGTGTCCCTGCCTATGGCAGGAGAGTTGAAACTAGATGATATTTAAGGTCCCTTACAATCCAGGCCATTCTTTGATTCTGTGGCAATTCTGTGACTGTTAAATTAATCAGTCTGCTCTCCCAAAATTATGCTACTGAACACATAATAATGTAAACTTCACTATGTCCTTCTGATAAATTAAAGTATGGTTAAAGATAGTTTCCCACAAAATCAAATGTTGTGGCCAGTTCTGAAAATGTTTGTGCTTTTTCAAAGAATTATTAAAGATGAGTTTTCTTCTTTCTGGTCTTCTATTTTCCATATATCCACAAAGGCAGTGGATGCTCTTACGGGGTTAATTTTCTTAGCTTTTGTCTTTAAATTCATGGAACACGTTGTGTCCAGCCTTAATATTTTACACTGTAAGCCATATAATCTTTTATCTCTTATTTATAGTGAACCTCTTATTAATTTCTCAGTAGCAGCTGGCACAGCAGGAGGGACAAGGCATTGATCTTCCAATTTATCCAGTACTCTTACATATCCTGAGGTCGATGCAGTCTAGGGAGATTGATGTGCTCTGGCATCAGTACAGAGGGTGTATGTTTCTCATGCATGAAAATCAACAACAGGAAACCAAAATGTGACAATTGATAGTAATATTGGAAATCTCTGTAATAAAAATAACAGGACGGTCTTCAATAATGTAATAGAATATTGGGTATTCTGTAATGGAAAATCAGCCATGTAAGAGTTTGTGTATGTAGGTCTGTGAGACTATATTTGCAACTGCTAGGTAAGACTTCACACTTTCACATGCACAACATGCATATGTGTGTTTTCTCTCATCTTATCATGAGAGTCACAGGGCTTCACTTTAAATTGTGACTTGTATTTTCATGCATACAGCCTGATAGGGACAGACCTCTGAAGGATCAGAAAAAGAAAAAACATTCTTATCATTACACATTGTTTGCAGTTGCACAACAGAGTTTGAGGGATCCTGTATCATCTCAAAGTTTTATCTTTTTAGAAATAAATCAGTCAGTGTTGTTATGAGTTATGAACAACAGGTGACTCCTACTGTCCAATACCAGTTCTGTTTTCCATCTCTGGTTATATGTAGTAAAAGAGGGAAGAAATCTAGACATCTAAGGTTTACTTTTTGTGCAATCTACTGTAGGCAGGTTATAGGACTTGGTAGACAAAATTTTAAACATAAACATTATCACCTTTCTCTGCTAAGTGTATCTTAACATGCTGTCGTACTCAAATGAATCTGTCTAAAATTTGGTTTTCTAAGACGTGCAGTAGTGGAGCTGACTCTTTAAGGAACTTCAAGTAGCAATCACTGCATGACCCCACACTATGAAAACTACAGGTAAAACTTTTGCTTGTATTTCTAATTATGCAACATACAGGAAATTTTTAGAGTCAGTGTAACATTCATTGCCTTTTCTCATATGTGGCCTTTGATGGCGGGTTTTTTTTTTTTTCTGCTTTTTTTTGCTATCTTTCAATTACCCAGAAAAACAGTAACAGTTCATGCAGTTCCACCACAGTGCTGTCTGTCTCCACAACTCATGACCCAGACAGGGGGATCTGGAAGACACTGAGGTTTTGGAATCAAAACCAGCCCTCCAGCTGGTAATTAAATAATAAGAGAGAGAGAAAGAGAAATGCTCCGTGACATGGCCTGTGTACAAGGCGACATATTAAGACTAAAAAATCCACATTAAAGACAGAGCTATTTCATGTGGTATGAAGGTAGGATTGCAAATACAGAGATAGACTGTTCATTTTGAAGCTCCATCCACTGCTAGCAGTGTTCAGGTAGATATTACTTATGAAATTAAAATTACTCTTATCCCCTATGGGTCTTAAGACATCAAAAGGAAGGGAGGAATGTGATATCTTTCTACCAGGCACTTTAAAAGCTATGGAAGAAAAACTCTTCTACTGCTCAGGATGTCCTCTGGTATCTCTGGTATGGAGGCACAGACTCACTCCCTTTAACAGTCCATGATGTAGTGTTTGCATAGAAGATGCCATGTGACCTGTTGAGCTTTCTGTAGTAAACCTGCTGTTTTAAAAAAAGCTCACAATTTTAATGACCATAGTAAACAGAATATCTTACTTAAAACTCACAGCAAAAGGCTATGGGGGGCTTTAAAGTATAGCACAGAAATTACAAGAAACTACTGTGAGCTATTTTTATATTTTAAAGTTTTTTTCTGACTACGAAGACCCTTTATTCTTAGAAATTCAGATTACTGTAAAGAATTCCTGCTTTTGAAGTGTATTTGATAAGAAAGGATAAGAAGCCTGTGAACATTTGCTCAAATATAGGAATGTGCTTAGGCTGGGGTTTTGTCAAGTTTTTAAAAATATTTAAATATATTATTATGTATTTGCTTTGTCTGTGAATGAAACAGGAGATGCTGATAAAATGAAAGAGGCTCTTCTTGTGGTATTTCTGGACATAAACAGTAACAGAGCTCCCACAGATTTCACAGGTGAGACTGCTTTTATGATATTTCCTTCTCAATTTTTAAATTTTATTTTATTATATTTTATGCAGTTCACTAACATCCCGGGTGCTTCAGGCACAGGTGAGATAAATAGTGCATAAACCCCACTAAAATGGCTTCTGTCCCAAGGTGCTTACAATCTGAGTTCATGCAGTGGCAAGAAGAAAGAGAATAACAAAATAGAATAAAAGTGGAAAAGACATAGACTAGATAATTTTGATTATGTACCAGTTCAAGATTGCATACACACTTCACAGTAGTTTTCTGTGAACCCACAACTTGTTCTGCAAAATATTTTACAGGTTTTGAGGGAAAAACAAAAGAAAAAAACCCTTCACATTTTGTTTAAGTTTGCTTTCCATTATCTATGTACTTCCATCCTTGTAGTGATAAACCTCTGAGCCCAAGAGGACATTCAGAGTTACCTAAGCAGCCTTTGTGAGGAGACTCTTGCATCCCTGATACCAGTCATCTCATTTGACACACAATGAGTTTTTTAGGAGCTCTCACAAATTTCTTGGAATTAATAAGATTTTCTACAGAAAGGCTGAAATATTCCTCTTATAGACAAAAAAAAAACCCTGCTGTTTACCATATATATCAGTAGTAATGTATACACTTAGACTCTTATTTATTTTTCCATTTTATATTTGCACCATTTCTCTGACCATTCCATTACTGTGAATTGCCCTGTAAATAGGGAAGTGGTATACATGGTGCAATGCCATTAGTATTTCTTTGTGCTCGTGAAGATTACATGTAGTGAGATCAAACTGCTACCACATAGCTGACAGTGTACATACAAACAATTAATATACAAATGCTTTTTCCACACCTCTGACACTAGCAATTTACTGTTCTAGTTCTTACTACCATTCAGGTCTTCCCTTACAGTGTTTTGATCAGCCTTTATCCTTGGCATTTTCCTCCAGCTGAATGTCATTAATTAATTTCTCCAGCAATTACTTTTTTTTTTTGTGTGAGCTCATTACTGAAAATCTTAAGATAAAATTTGTCCTAAGATTCTTGAAGAATTCCCCAAGTAACATTCCATCTGTAACATGGTATATTGTATTTTAAAGAATATTTCAACAAACATGTTCAACTTTTGCAAGTCCCAAATGATATTAGGTAGTGACAAACATGACCTACATGAAAATATGTAAGTAACTGTAAAAAACTGAACTCACATATTTTCCTTTTTTTTTTTTTTGTTTTTTTTTTTTTTTGTTTAACCAATAATTTTCTAAATCAGACACAACAACCTTGCAGTCTTGCGTTCTGAAACAGGAAAAAAAATCTCTTATTAATACCACAACATCCAATGTGCCACATCAAGGCAGCTCCTTATGTAATGGGGACAAGGTGCGGGGAATTTTGATAGTAAACCTTGGGGAATTCGTTTAAAATGACAGGACAGGCTCTTTTATATACAATATATGTAAATACATATACATATATATATATATATATTTACCAATTGTTTTGCCTGCAGAAAAGAGGTGGGTGGTTCTGTTAAAACTAGGGAAACACCTATAACTGCATTAAAAATATTTTAGTGTGACTTTTATTTTTTGCCAGCAAAGAAATAGTAGGAAAGATATTATTTTATTTTCAGAGCTCATTTTGCCTTTTTAAGAATAAGAAATTTTCAAATCTTCTGCCCCCCTACCTCTCTGGACCCCTGCTTTGTCTTATGCAACCCAGATGTTTTCACATTGCACCTCTCTAGGATGTTTGTAGTTTGGCCTGGCTACTCCTGTCCTCCTCCAGAGCATTTCATTCAAAGTGTTTTCTTATAAAGGTGTACAAATGTGTGTGTATATGTATGTTATTATCCAGTTGATAATATACTGTCAGCTGCAAAGAATTAAATTGCAGTCTGTATTAGCAGGAAATGGGGAAATAGCAAGGTGTGGGGCCATTGGGCAAATATGTAGCACTGTTCCTGATGCCACGCAACTGCACCACCAGGAAGGAGAAAGGATTCTCAGGAAGGTGTTGCAAGGAGCACCAGGGGCACTGGGGCATCAGGTGCAAGGGGTTATACTCCTAGCCCCGGGAAGACCCTGTCCTTGCAGTGCCCCAACACTTCAGAGAACAGTGCTGTTCAGTTGTTTTAAAGACTTGGACCTAGCTTATTACAGCTGGTAACTCAGACAAGCTGTAGAAGAGAGTAGAGTTCTAAAATGAGTAAGAGTATTAAGAAGGTATGTTGAATTCAGAAAGCAGTAATGGTAGCAAAATGGATAAAAATAGGATGAAACATAGCTTGCCATGCATTTTGGAAAACAGCTGACTGTAGTACTAGGGCACTATTGAATTTCTGTTGTAATGTCTCCTTTCTTGGTGCAGACCAAGGAGGACCAAGTATGTAGGTTTTTAAATTGGATGTGATAGATAATTAATGAATTTTCCATTTTTCCAGGTAGGGGTCCATGTACTACACTCCTCACTGTGCCATATGATCACCTACAACAGTGCACTACACTATGACAACCTAATGACATCTGCTGTTTTTCCACCTGCCTCTTCACTATGTTAAAAACATTTTGGACTGGATGCACTGCACTGCATGAACTTGCTTTGAGAGAAATATGTATATATAAGTATAAAAAATTGACACATTTATGGATAGTTTTGAATTCTGAAAACTGATGAGCTTTATTTATAGTGCTTGTATTTCTCAAGAGTTCAGATTCTAAGATATTTGGGCTAAATCCTGAGAGACTTACAATACATCATATTGTAGAAGGAATAAAAGGAAGCACTTTCTGGATGAAACAAACACTGAATTATATAGCAGGTGTGTGGCCCGGGTAGTGCTCCTGTTGTCCCTAAAAGCAGGATTTATAAACAGGATCCAGAAAATAAGTTTTGACTTGAGAAAAAAGCCCAGGTGAAAGAGATTCGGACTGCTTGTGGAGAGTAGGCTCAGTGTAAGTCAGCAGGGTGTGCCTGGGTAGCCAGGAGGGCAAGCCACATCTCAGCATGCACCACAGCATCATGAGCCAACCAAAAGACGGGATCATCCTGCTGGATTGAGCCGTGGTGCAGCCTCACCCCAAGTCCTGTGTGTGGTACTTGGCACCAGAGTTCAAAAAGGATGTGAAGGTCCCTGAATACATTCAGAGGAGCAGAACAAAGCTGGTGGAAGAGCTGGAAGGCACATCCTATGAGAAGCAGCTTAGAACTCAGTGTTTGACTGGCTTGGAGAAAAGGAAGATGAGGAGTGAACTGATGCTCTGTACAGCTTCCTGAAAGGGAAGTGGTGAGGGAGATGCTGCTCATTTCTCCCTGGGATTCAGGGATTAGGTAGAATTTCTTCATCAAGAGGTCAAACCCTGAAACAGGCCTATCAGAGAGTTTGTTAATACTCCATGCCTGCCAGTGCCTTAAAAGGAAAGTTTTGGTCAATGGCCTTCAAAATATCCTGTGTATTGGCCAGCCCTTGAAGTGTTCAGGCAGTTAAACCAAATGATCACTGTAGGTCGCTTACAACCGGGTCTACTTTATTCCAAATAAATGTTTGTAAAAGCTGCTGTAACAAATGAAACCAAAAAGGGTTTTTTCTGACATTGCAACCACTTCAGAAACCTTTGCTACACTTCCAGTGGTGATGCTTTCTCTTCTGGGACTTCAGCCAGCATGCCTTCACAGACTTCAAAATGTTGCTGCTGGGTTGTGGTCACTTGGGTCTTGAAAGCCTTCAGACTCAGGAACACCACAAACTCTTTGGGCAGTTCATTCCACTCCAGTGCATAATGATTCTCACAGGGATTTTGATTTCTCTTACCTATCCCCAGCTTGAATCTTTCTAGTTTCAAAAGATGTTCCTGTCTCTCATTCCCTGATCTAGAAGTGCTAGAAAGGGACTAGCCCCATCCCCTCTATGGCCTCCCCAAAGGCACTGTAGTGTGCTCTCTGACATACCAACACTTTCTCTGCTCCACAATAAACCACTCCCAGCCCCACAGACTCTCCTTGACTCTCTTGAGCCTTTCTTTGTTTTTTCGTCTTTCCACCTGGGATCCCAGCAGGATGCAGTGCCCAAATGAGATCTGATGGATGCTGAGCAGAGGGGATCACTCTCATAAATTTATATTAAAACCTGTTTTCTTCCAATACCTTTGACAATGATTCTTCGAGCAGCCTAACCACTCTTTTATGACACTTGAATGTACAAATCTTTTTTATCTAAAGGCTTATTTCACTCCATTCACTCCTTTTTATTCTTCTCTAAAACTGTATTTTTTATCAAGGCTGTGAGCAAGAAGTCCCCTGCATTTATGTACAACTCTCAGTCATCCACAGGCAGCATCTTTTCCCACCACTGCTTCCCATCTTTTGATGTCAGTTTCATGCACTACTGTCAATCACCTTAGTGTCTCCTACCTACCTAGCACTCACCCAGTGTCTCCTGCCTGCTCAGCAAAATTTATCATAGTATTATTTCTTTAGTTATTTAAACTATTGGCAGGAAAATTGCAGCAGCCGGGTAACTGATAAGTAATGACATTTCACTTGCTCAATAGAATATAATTGAAATCATAGAAATACAGTAATATAAGACAACAATGAGGCAGTAGGTCATGAAGTGAAGCAGTAGAGCAAGGAAGAGCATTTTATCCTAAAGAATGCTGTGTGAAGACTTGTGCTAATTACAGAGTCCTCTGGACCAAGCCCCCAGTTTTACAAATTGGAATTTGGCTTCTACACAATGGATACTTCTTGACATAGCTTTGTCAAATGAGCTGTGCTAAAAACAGACATAATTTTCAGTTTTACTTTGTTATACTGAGCACCCTGAGGAAATCAGTATCCTCATCAGTAAAATGGGAAAAGTAATATTTATCCACCTGTGACAACTGCATCATGACCCAAGGATCAAAGTGCTATGCATAACTAAGTGTTTTTAGTATTACTACTTTGATGTGTAAATCACTGACACAATTGGCTGTAACTGTCTTTGAAGTTGTTCTGAAAAATTATACCATATTTCTCTTCAGCAGTAATTTAATTTGTGAATTAGTGACATGACAGACCATAAGAATCTATCTGGAAACCTTCCAATTGATATTCTCAATATGTCTGCGAACATGCACTTAAGTGTTCAGTAGGCAGCAAATGTCTTCAAATTATTATTACTGATTGCATCATTTTCTCAGTGAAAGGGTTTGTGTAAGTATAAATCTTATTTTTGTTAATATGAATTATTTTATGATCTGGTTCAATTATCATAAATTATATATACAAAACCAAAGGTGTTAATCATTTAACCTAGCTACTCCTACCTTCAGACTGGTGTAGTATGGATGCAGTTTTCCTTGGAAATAGGCAGATGTGCTACAGGCAGGCCAGATGACTTCTGAAGCCTACATTTCATTAGAAAATACAGTCAGTAGTCCTCCGACCATCTAGTGAATTTAATTGGTCAGACAGCCATACATCATCTTTCAAGAGGAAAATTCAAAAAGAGACATGATGTCCTTGTTTTGCCACTCCCATATAACCCCTTTCCCGGTGTGCATGTGTTTCAGAGTGTTGCATAAAAGAGTTAAAATGTTGTGTTAAATGAAGACTTTAGATACTCATTAATCAATAAATGTTGTGAATCCAATACTATGATTGAAAAAAAATGTACTTCAAATAAATTTCAAGTTTGTGGACTAGTACTTACACAACACTTTTTAAAGATAAAATAACAACTCAAAGAAAAAGCAGAACTCATATTGCATCATAGTTTCATAAAGAAAAACTTGGAGATTATTGCACTTCAGGGCTGTTTATGATGATCAAGATACTTTGAAAATCAAATTAATTTCTATAGTATGAACCATGTTAGGTGATGTGACCGGGTAATTTGAAAATGGCCAGAATGGTTTTCAGTAAGAATGAAGAGTTAGACTCTATTTTTCAAAATCTTTTGCTGATATTTAAAATACAAAAATGGCCATTCTTTTAATGAATGCTAAAAACCACAATATTTTGGACTGCTAATTCTTCTTTAACACTATCACACTATTGTATACTACTACAAAAAAATAGCTTCTAGTTTGTAAGGATATATTTAAAGCATTGCTAAGTCAAATAAATGTCTGAGTCAAAAAATAAAAACAGATTTTTTTTCTTTCATTCTAGATTATATCTTGGCTTTCCATGCAGAAATGTGGTTTTACAAAAGCTGCTTCAGATGAAATTTTAAGAAGTTATAAATAGCCAAAAATCTCTTTTCCTTACTTTAGCTGCTTTAAAACTGCAGTATTTGTGACTTGCAAACTGCTAAGCCAATTGTCTCCACCAGGGCTTATTTTGCAGTTCCTATCAGATTTTTAACACAATCATGATGACAGTTTGTCATTTTTTGACTTCAGAAATCTAAATTCTTCAGTGGTAGTTTTATATCAAAATTTTAGTTGTCTCTATTTAAAAAAGAAAAAGCCAAACAACTAATGCTCCAGTTCCTAGAATGAATACTTCATTTCTTAATTGTGTTGATACATCTGGTCAGTCTTCTGCTGGAAATATTTTTTTCAAATACAGAGGAGTGCTGTTATCTGAGGAGATAAGAACTGTCATATAAAATAGGCAAGGTAGTAAGTTCTTAACAGACAGACTATACTCATTGTCTGCTACTGAGAAATTAGTGGCAAAAAGGACGTTCTAATTATCTAATCTATCATCCTGTCAATGATTTTTCTCAACTTTTCCAATGTTTTGAGTCATTTGAGATAATTCAGGTTTATTTTCCATCACAATGAAATGCTATGGCTAAACACTCCTGATACCTTCCACTACATATTTAATTATGTAACATCACCCTACTATTTTTAATAGTACACTAGGTTATTCTAGCCTACATTTCTCTTTGATTTTGCAATATCCAGCCTATGAGAAATTAAAATACTTACGCAGGTAGGTATTTTTAAATCGAGGGTGGTACGAAAATGTGTAAAGTATCCACAAAATGATAGTTCTATTTTAAAATGTTGAATGATTCCATTTCATTGTCTATTTGACTACCTACAGTATCTAGAGGAAGTGAAAGTGCAACAGTTCAGGCAGAGGGAATGCTATGTTTTATAGTGAGTGACATAGACCACACAATTAGTTGAGGTTACAGAGAAGAAGGTGGACACTATAGTACTTATAGAACTTGAACTACCACGGTAATGGTAAGATGCTGTACTTCAGACAGAATGTAACTGCCCAGATAGCACAGAAGAAAACAATTGCATTTGATTTGAAGAAACTGTGGTACTCTGAAATGTACTCCCTTAATCCTAGATAGAACATGCTTGAGAAAACCATTAAGGAATGTGTTCAATTTGAAGGAGAGCTCTTTTGATACAAGCATACTTTGTAGGACTTTCGACTTAGAGCACCACTGGCAGTAGCTCTCAGTGACCCTGGCAAGTTTGTCATGCATTTGTGATTCTATTCTGCTCATTAAGGACCAGGAATTCTAAACCTGTGACTGGCGACCCTGTACATAAAAATTTTCTGTGATAACTTTTGCTTTGGAACATCTGCTGGGAAACAACTATTGAAAAAAGTGACACCCAATCCCTTTTAAGATTTATCTACACTTCTGCAAAAGACATGTTTCTTCTGCTGACTCTTCCCTTGCCAGACACATCTTTGGAGGCAATCATATCACAATCATCTCTGTTATGGTGGGAGGATTATTTCTGTAGAATCAATTGCTTTTTCTCTTGTTTATAGTTCCAGTCATCCACCTGAGGACATAACGAAGGAGATTTCCTAAGTGCTAAGTCTGTACTGTAATGTCTGTACTGTACTTAATGTCTCTGGTAATCGAACCATGGGTTTTCATCTATACATCATTGAACGAGATAATGTTTCAGGGCATGAGTTTAAAATTTTAAGAGTACAGCAATTTTTAATTGCTAACCTTCCAGAAAATTTCTTCACATACGGGAAAGACACTCCAAGAGCTTACAGTTCAAGAAGAATAGACTTTAAACCTTGCTGTTGATGTGCATGATACAATCTTAGGAAACACAAGAAGTACTTAAATATCTATTTTTCTTTTCACTGAAAAATAATTTCAACAAGGAGAGTCACTTAAAGTTTGAGTAATATTTTTCCTTAGCACAGGATCTCAGAATTTAATAGCTTTAGGTTTGTTTAGAAATTAAGATAGAGTTACAAACCTGATAAAGTTATATTCTTTTAAGTGAACTTAATAAAATTAAGTTTGGCATAGACAGGATAGAATGTGGTTTTATTCCAACAATATCAGAACACACTAAATTACATATCATTTTCACTGAGATATTGTCTTTCTGAAATTAAGAAGTCACATTAAATTTTTTTTTGAAAAAAGGTTAATTTGTTGACCTCAACTTTGTTTAATTGCTAGTAATGCATTTTATGCTAATTAAGCATGTTTCTCAACAATTCCAGGAGGAAAAAATAAAGCCTTTAAGGTTCCTCATAATCCTGTGTCCTGAGGATGTAGGCTTCTAATTCTTTCATTTTAATCTACCAAGTATATGCATTATATCAATAAATATGTCATAAAGAAACTATCATTTCAGCAACCCTTCACCTGCCATTGCTTTAAATCCTATTAAAATACCCAAGGCAGTGTATTTCCTTAAAAGTCTCAAAAGGAAGAGCTGACTGAAACATTATCAGCATTTTCCTGGTAATGAGGCCTTAAAATCTCCAATCTCAGCTGTCCATGCATAATAGTAAATATAATATTAAGGAAGAACACTCAATGAATATGTTTTATCTCTTAGATATGATTTGCCATTTTTAACTTTCAGTCCTTCACTTTTAGACATTTAAAATGGTCTTAAAATTTATCTCTACTCAATTATAAAAGAGTTCTCCTTGTATTTTGCAGCTGCATCTCAGTTAATAATCTGCACAGACCCAGCCTACTAAAGTGATAGAAAAGAGTGCATTAGAATTTCCTTCTATGAATTTGTTGTTTATGGAAAAAGTTTTGACATCCTAAAATTGCAGTAGAGGTTTGTATCTTTCTGAAACAGTGTTATTAATTAACTAAGACTTTTATGGTGACATAGTCTGCACCATTCATCTCTCTGTATGATACAGTGTAGGTTTCATGTACCAATACAATCTCTGAACACAAAATTGGAAATAAGAATGAGTACTTTTTTATGGCAATAAAATAAAGTAATATTTATTTGTTTCTTTTAATATTTTTCTTCTTCTGCGTCATCTTAGTATTTAAAAAATTGTTTGAGGAATAGTGAGGAAAAAATATCTTATAATCAATAGTTCTTGTGCTTTCCACAATATTAAATGAAACAAAAAGCTATTTTCACCTAAAAATATTAAATTCAGAAAAATGGAGAAAGATAATTGTGATATTTTCCTGTCTATATTTTATACAGTATCAACTGGAATACACAAGTAGATATAAACATGTAAATCACCAGAATATGGTATTGTATGGTTATACTTTTCTGTGGAATTATTACATAAGTGGAAATGCATACTCATGTCAAAATCCCTTACTTTTTTCTGTTTTATCTGATAGTTTTTTTACGAGAACATATTTTTGATTGTTTTGATTTAAAGTGCATATGAGTTACCAATGTATAAAAATTCATTACAAGCTATCTGTATTATCATAGATGAGATTTTTTTCCTAAATTTCAGGTCTGAAAAGCAGTCAAGAGAAATTAAATGCAAATGTAATTACATTATGAATTTGCCCTTTTATAAAGCCCATAGGCAAATAAAAGTTGCCCTTTTTATGAAGCACAGCCCAGTCTCTAATCAGGCTAGAAAAAAAGACAACACTGATATATGTTATACATAGACTGTAACACAATAATACTACCAAATTTTTTGTCAGTCAATTAAACTTTATGCCAAGCTAATTCAATTTTCTTGCTGTTTTATTAAGTCTTACAAAAAACCCTGAAATTTGTTCTCTTCATTAAATCATAAGTTTCACAAAGCATTCCCTTACTCAGACTCCTTGTTCTGCTATTTTGATATATGAAAAATCCAGCAAAAAATTTTCAGGGTCATAAATCTAGAGTGATAAAATTAATCTTATTGCTGAAGAGAAATAAATATTTTATTGCAATTTTATGAGCTTTTGTTCCCCTTTCACTTGCAAGTAGGTATTATTTAGTGGCACAAAGATATTTAGCTACTAAAAAATGTATTAGAAACAGTACAGCAGTAATAGAATTCATATCTACAAAGCTGTTCACTTCTCAGAACGAAGGTCCAAGAATATCTGAAGGAAATCTTAAAAGATAATACTGTCAATAACAGTATTACACTGATTATTTTTCTTACATTTTAAACTCCAGGAATAATTTTAATCCTATTAGCAATTTTTAAATGGAATTTTTCTGAAATTGTACCTGGAAAATAGCTATGCAGTATAATTTACTGCATTTGAATGAAATGTGCAACCCTAGAAATCAGAAATGCTAATCTAATTCTTCATTTTCTTTCCATTTTTTTCTTAGAACCACGAGGAAACTATAAGATTGGAGATGTTCATGACATGATTATACTTTTATCTGAGGAGCTAAGCATTTGCAGAAATGATTCAGTCTATACAAGTCTGCCACAAAATACGCTGCATTCAAATCCATGTTATCTGATATATAATGAACAGGATGTTTGTCACAATTAAGAAATAGGTTGGGGAGAAAGGGATGTGCAGGTAGGAATTTCCATCAGAGTAGAAACAAATGGAGAGGGATCATAGGGTTTAGTGCTTCATGTTACAGGAATTACTTTCTTCAAAGTAGTGCTGCAGAGAAGTAAAGTATGGTAGTTTTCTGCTGTGTTGCACTGCCATTCACAAATATCTAAAATGACTTTAAAAGCTTCATTACAATCAAATATTATGTGAAGTTTGCACAGACTGTGATTTTTTGGAGGCCCTGAAACCAAGTTAGTTAATCCAGTGATTTGGTGTGTCTTTAAAAAAATACAGATCAGCAAATGAAAAAGGTTGTGTGGCTAAATCAGAGAGATTTAGAGAGATAACCCATAGTGTATTTACAAAACATTGTCACCAGAAAAATTTATCTTCCTCAGAAATGCACAGAAGCACCATGAAGCATCATAGATCCAGAGCATTCAGAGTTTTGGGATTTTTTTTTTCACTTTTTTTTCTTTGTCTTTTTTCTTGTCTCTTTTTTCTTGTCTATTTTTTTTTTTTTTTTTTTTTTTTTTAGGTATTAAGTTAGTTTGTTACTTTTTCTGCGAAGACGTGGTACTTTTTAATGAACACTGCTGGTGTTTAAACTACATGAAAAATAATCATTTTTCATAGTTATTAAATGGAATGCCAAATCACTAATTCATAGCTGCTAGTGGCAAATCTTCAGTCCAAGAAGGATGTGCAACTGTAACTAGAAGCCATTAGGACAGCACTGCCTATAGCCCAGTTCAGAAGCCTTCATATCAAATGCATGGAGCATGGGCAACAAACAGAAGAAGCTGGAAGTCATCATGCAGCTAAGTTATGACCTTGTTGCCATTACTGAAACTTGGTGAGATGAATCCTGTGACTGGGATGCAGCTACTAATGGCTGCAGGTTGTTTAGAATAGGCAGTGGAAAAAGGGGTGAAGGGTTTCCCCCCTACATCATTACATGGATCAAGTTTGAAGAGTTGCCTCTGAAGAAGAGCCATAGGCAGGTCAAAGCCCTGTGGGCAAGAATCAGAGACTGAGGCAACAAAGGTAGCCTTGTGGGTGGTGTCTATTACAGCCCCCTGATCAAGTGAGCCCATTGGTGAAGCCTGCTGGCTCCAGTTGCAGGAGGCACTGCCCTCACTGGCTCTTGTCCTGCTGGGGGACTTTGGCCATCCTGACCTCTGTTGGGCAAATAGCACAGACAGTTGTAGGAGATCCAGGAGACTGCTGGAATGCATGGAGGATAACTTCCTTACCCACGTAATAGACAGCCCTACCAGAGGGGATGTGTTACTAGATCTGCTGGTCACCAGCACAAGTGAGCTAACATTGGACAACAAGATTGGAGGCAACCCAGGCTGAAGTGATCCTGCATTTGCTAAATTTGCTCACCTGACCCTATATGGGTCAGGTAAGGTCCCTGAAATTTAGGAAAGCAAACTTCCAGCTCTTCAGGGGAGATAGTCAATAGGATCCCCGGGGAGACTGCCCTCATGTTTAAGGAAGCGGAACAGAACTGACAGATCTTTAGGGAAGTCTTCAATAGAGAACAAGAGCTAGGCATTCCTAAGAGCTAAAAATTATGAAGGGAAAGACATGGGTGTGGCTGAGCAGGGAGCAGCTGGTCAAAGAAAAGGGGAAGAAGCAAATGCACAGACATTGGAAACAAGGACAGGTGACCTGGGAAGGGTATAGAGATGAAGTTCAGGGATGGGGTGAGGAAGGCCAAGACCAAACTGGGACTGAACCTGGCAGAGGATGCACAGACTAACAAGAGGTCTTCTACAGATACGTTAACCAGAAAAGGAAGGTCAAAGAAGGTGCACCCACTGATAAACAATGTTGGAAAACTGGTAACAATGGATGAGGAGAAGGCTGAAGTAGTTATTATCTTTTTGCCTCAGTCTTATATGACAATCTCTCTTCCCACACCTCTAAAGTAAATGGATAGGGACTGGGAAAGCAAAGTCAATCCCACTAAAGTAAAGAACATATTCATGACTACCTGAGGATCCTAAATGTACATTAGTCAAGGGGACCCCATGACATATATCCCAGAGTCCTGACAGAATTGGCTGAGGTAGTTGCCAAGACACTCTCCATCCTATTTGAAAAGTCATGACAGTTTTGTGAGGTCCAAGGGGACTGGAAAAGGGGAAACATTGTACCCATCTTTATAAGGGGTAGAAATCAGGACCCTGGGAACTACCACCCTGTCAGCCTCCCCTCTGTGCCAGGAATGATCCTGGAACAGATCCTCCTAGAAGCTGTACTAAGGCAGAGGGAGACCCGAGATGATGCAGGACACTCAGCATGACTTCTCCAACAATATCTTTCTCTCTAAAGAGATCAGTTAGATGGGTGGACTGTTGTATGGATAAGTGGTTGGATGGTCACATCTAGAGGGTAGTGCTCAATGGTCCAAAGTCCAGTCCTGAGCTATTCTATTCTTAGCTGTCTTATCTACCTGTTTTTTGTTCTGTTTTTAAGTTGCACAATTTTTAGGCACATGAGGATCTTCATGATTTATGTTCAGACTCATGTTCTCTACCCATGCAGTGATTTCTTGATGCATTACAGCAGCCCAGATGTGTTTGCCCCTGTGTCTCTTAATTGGTCTTCTTCCATTGCTGCAGCCACCCCTACAGGGCATTAGCGCCCATCCAGGATTCAATATAGAGTATAGGCTGCTTTTCTCATTCAACAGTCTCTAGAGCTTGTTGGATGGCTCTTACTTCTGCAAATTGGCTTAAATTGCCTGCCTCTTCATTAGCCTCAAGGACTCGTCATGTGGGACTCCAAACAGAAGCTTTCCACCTCTGATCATTTCCTACTACATGTCAGGATCCATCAGTAAATAGAGCATAGCCTCTTTTGTTTTCCGTTAACTTGTTATATGGTGGTGCTTCTTCAGTATGAGTCACTTTCTCAGGCAATGATTCCAAATTTCTGGCTTCTGGCCAGTTCATAATCTCTTTTAGGATTTCTGGGAAAATAGGTTTTCCCATTTGGATTAATTGTGTAGTCAATGCTTCCCATTTACTCCATGTAGCACTGGTTGCATCATGAATTGAGGGATGTTCCCTTTGAACATCCAGTGTAGCACAGGCACTCATAGTGCCAAGAGGAGACACACTTCTGTCTCAACAACTTCTGAGGTTCCTAATATCTTTTCTCAGCTGGAATATAGTGGGCTTCTGATCCTTGATAACTCCAGCTCCAAAACACTAATGGTCTACCTCAGGTTTCTCCTAATGTTCTTTGCCAGGGGCTCCAGATCCCACTCCCCAGGTGCAGTGTAGAGTATACTTTGCACATCAGGCCCTTTCTGAACATGCCCACAAACTACTGCAATAAGCTGATTCCTGTTTGATCTGCTCAAAGGCCTGTTGTTACTCAGGTGCCACACTTGAAGTGATTCTTCTTCCAGATCACTTGATAGAGGGGGGTGCACAAGCTGGTTTATAGCCCAGAATGTATTCTCCAGAGCCCCACAAGGCCTAAAAAAAGCTTGTGTTTCCTTTTTCCTAGGCGGTGGAGACAGAGTTGCTTGTTTGTTAACCACTTTTCTCCACATGGCCATTGTGGAAGGGGCATTCTCTGGATCTTTAGAGACTGTCACTTTTTAGATCACTGTAGATGATTTCCAGCACTTCCAATTCCCTCAGCTACTGGATACCTTCATCTGCAGCGGTTCACTTCCCTGGAGATTTCATAGGATCTTAATTAAATGGATATATTGCCCTCCCACTTGAGAGAAGCCATCTCCAGAGGCTGCAAGTTGGTCCTTCTTCCCAAGACCTCTTTCAAGAAAGATGGGCAGAGACTATTACAAGAGCATGTAAAGAGGACAAGGGGGAAATGGCTTCAAGCTAAAAGAGAGCAGGTTTAGACTAGATACTAGAAAGAAATTTTTTACTGTGGGAGTGATGAGGCAATGACACAGGTAACCCAGAGAAGTTGTGGACACCCCAACTCTGGATGTGTTCAAGGCCAGGTTGGATAGACCTCTGGGCAACTTGGTCTAGTGGAACTGGGGCAGAGAGGTTGGGGCTAGATTGTGTTTAAGGTAGACGATCCTTAATCCCAGGTCATTTTGTGATTCCATGATTTTCTTTTAAATCTCGGGATTAGTGGGAATAGGAGTAGTAAAATTTAGCAAACTTCAATAATTCTTCTTTTTCTGGTAGTCCCAAGCATGTCTTTACCCTATTCTATTTTTGCATTAATTTCTCCAGGCTTAAACCTCAATTATACTGTGTATTTCCATTGAAAACCTACAGCAGCTGTCTTTACTGCATCTTGCAGATTTGCTTTTCTTGCTGTGATTGTGGATGTGGGTTTTTTTGTTTGTTTGTTTGTTTGGTTTTTTTTTTTTTGTTTTTGTTTTTTTTTTTTAATCTTTTTCCCTCCATGGCTACAGGGCAATTCTTAAATGCAGAAGAAACAGGCATTTCTAAGACAAAATTGTACTGACCTTATAAGTAATCATTTATGATAAAAATAGCACAGAAGACAAAAGCTGGGAAAATATGTTAAGGAAAGCAATGGGGCAACCATGGGGCAACCATATTTTAGGGAGTGAAATAAAAAGGATTAGAGCATAATTATGCTGCTGGTATAAGGCACATCAAGTCAAACCAATTATTACTCTTCACAGTCCTTTTAAGCCCAAAGATTAAGAGAATTTGGCACTTTTTTGGCTTTCATTTTCTGAAAAACAAGGGGCAGTCCTGTTTCATCAGTAAATGTAACAACTTTCCCTAATGCATGTGAAATATTTAACAGTTTAGAAAGTATGACAAAACTAGTTACATATTAATATTTTTCAGCAGATCAGAGTGATACCATCATTTATTCTAAATCTTCTTCATATTTTCTAGCCTGAAACTTCTTTAGTAATGAGAATCCTAAGGAAAACAAAGCATTTCCTGTAGTGTTTATCTGACTATGTCAAATTAGAATATTACCTGCAGTTGTCTTCAGTAAGTATGTGAGTTACCTTGACACTTTAACTTAGTTATTCAATGACATGCTTTTAAAGTCTAGTCAGGTTAATAAAAACAGCTTTTAAAAGAGTTTGTGTATTTTTTTAATTGTATAACCACACATTTTTACACTCTCCAAAGAGAAAAGGCACACTTGTGTTTCACAATCTCAGCCCCTGTTCGTCCATGTGCCAGACAGCAACAAGTACAGTAAGACAGTTCAGGTTCTCAGCTGTCAAATCAGGCAAAATCCTTCAATGGCTCCCATGTATGAAGTCAGGAATCAATGCTTCCTAGAAATAAGTATTGAAATCTAATTAGGGATGTGTTTATCCTACCTTTTTAAGGGAGTAGACATGTTGAAAACATTCTTGCAATATTTTTACAACTTGATTCATCTAGAAACTTCCAAATGCACATGCATCTGCACAAACAAACAAAAGCATTTTAATTCTTCTTTATTTTATTCCTGTGAAACTCATTGTGAAGGCCTTTCAAAGAAAATAGACACATCATTTCTGGTACACACACTGGTACACATGGAGAGGAAATGTCAAAATACTTAAATTGATTTTCTTCCTTTTTCCTCCTCTATGCCCCAGGCTACTCCCATGATACAACATAGTGCAAGATTTTGATTATTAAAGAGGGATTTTTGGAGACATGAATGGAGATTCTTCTGTGGAACAAGCTGTACAGCATTACAAAATCTGCAGGTTCTCAAAATGAAGTTTGCTGAAGTGGTGGAACGTATCATTCTGTTAGTTTCTATCACACAGTAAATTGCTTTGCACCTTATCAAACATTAAAGATGAGCAGTCTCTTTCCAGAATATCAGCAGATACACAGAATATCATTGTTATATATAAAAAAAGAACTCCATCTGTGGTGAATTTTCTATAAATCATTTTATATAGTATATCCTTCAAAATACTGGTCTAACTTAGGTAATGAATGGCCACAGTAAGAATCTCAGCTCTGTATGAATGCATAATCCCAACCACAAATAAACTGCTGGCTA
Source organism: Anomalospiza imberbis (assembly GCF_031753505.1). Lineage (NCBI taxonomy): Eukaryota > Metazoa > Chordata > Aves > Passeriformes > Viduidae > Anomalospiza > Anomalospiza imberbis. Next base: position 27,962,872 of record NC_089721.1, read on the forward strand.
CTGGCATTGTATCCATCAAAAATTATTAGGAAAGTTTATGGCAACAAATCCTGTCATAAAAAAGTCACAATGTTTTTTATTTGAAACAGTATTTCCTCAAAAACACATTTAAAGCATTTTTTAAAACCCTCTTTACAAGATTTAACATGTCCAGTGTGAGTTTCACAGCAAATTTTGTTATAAACTACAAAAATAAAATACCTTCTTAGATGAGCTGAGTTTGACTTCTACATTCAACAATAATGGATTTAATGGTAACCAGGAATTTTTTTTTTCATTAGGGAGATTAATGTTTTAATCTCTCTAATGAAAAAATCACATCCAGCTGTGTATTTCAGGTTTATTTAAATATGAAAAAAAAACCTTTTAAAATATTTTATTTTTTGAGGGAACTGCAGCATCACTGTTTAAAGAAACATCTTAATTTTATATTTTCTTTAAATTTTTCATAGAGGTTTAATCAACTCATTTTGAAAGAAGACTTTATATAATTCATTGTGAAAGAGGACTTGCAATATACTTTTGCAAAGTATCTATCCAATTACTGAAAATTCTTTTAACAAACAAGCTAAGAAGGAATGTATTATCAGAAAGAGTCAGGACTATGTATTTTTTTTTCATCAGATATTCTTTAAGAATTTTTGTTGATTGGAGGAGTTATTTTCATCAGCTTTTCTTCTCTACAGCTAAAGTGACACTGGTGGACAGAGGGAACTTGAGACCTGAAAAACTGATTTCAGGTTTTTTAATAAAATACAAGAACGGAACAAAATACTATTTTCATTAAAAAAATGTTCATGAATGTTTGAAGCAAAAAAAATTTGCAACATTATGCTCTGGTCTGACAATATTCTTTTTCCTGTAATGCACCATTATTTATATTAGCATGTATCCTAAAAAATTTCAAATGTACATAAAGAACTGAAGTAAAGATTTAAAACCCATTGGAAAAAGTGTATCTGGACACAAGAGTATATCAGTGTTTTCTTCTCCCAAAGTTCAATATGGATGTTACTGACTTGTTGCAGAGCCAAACGGGGTGTTAATGCTGCAGAGAACTCTGACTGGAGCTAAATGGCTTATCGAATTTAAGGTTCCCTGTGACAACCAAAAGGAGTGTGACACTGAGTGGGAAAAAAGCTGACATATGGCTTCATGAGAAGCTATTCCAGCTGGAAAACATACAAGAAGTGAATGAATGGTCCTTAAATATAAAAGTCAATATCAGATAAACTTCTAATTAAAACATTTAAGCCACAAGATTATTACTTTTAGGAGGAAGTGACTCACATGCTGGGTAAGAGCTGTGTCCACAGTGAGAGTTGAGACTGAGAAATTCCAATTTCTGAGAAATTTAAGGTGTAATTTGAGCGGTACTTTATTAATCTTCAGGTTCAATTTCACATCAGAAATTTTGTGAACCAAAAAGGATAATTTCTTATAACGGCCCAAACTCAAATTTAACATTGTTCCTGGCAGCCTTTTTTAAAAGGCAAGCTAGTGAACTCAAACCCCTTGGCTAGGAGCTATGCCCCACTGAGGTACATCCTGTAGTTTTCTAACAAGTAGTGTGTGCCTGTTATCTGCTGAATGTGTTTAAACAGAGATATTCTGAGAAATAAGCTTTCTTTCTGACAGGCTGACAAAAAAGATATGTCATATAATTTCTAGGTTTGCATATAGTTCATATCCAAGTTCACTGAAGTCAATACAAAAACTCTCACTGTGAGACCACTACCAGTTGCCCATTCACTAAGGACACTGGTAAAAAATATTTCTCTGTCTTTCTTATAAGACCCCACAACTGAAATGCCACAAAAGGCAATTCTGGAGACTTTTCTTCTCCCAGTTGAACACCAATTCTCGCAGCCTTTCTTCCCAGAAGAGGTATTCCAGGTCTCTGATCATTTTCATAGCCCTTCTCCGCATTCATTCTGCAAGTCTATGTCTTTTCAATACTGGGGATCCTGGTGTATATGGTGTAATATACAATCACTTCTCCTTTTGGCAATCTATTACAGAAGTATCTTGTGTGACCATTCATATGTCATTCTGGGAGTTGGAGTCACACCATCAGGGAGTTGAAGTCACACCATCCAAGGTGCTGGGAGACACACCATCCAACTGCTGGGACCAAAGCCCCTTTCAGCAAGTGGCTCCAGTGAACCAATGGTGCCCTGTTTGACTCTCTCCACACCTCACACCCATACTGTCTGACAAGTTTCTATTCCTGGCTTGACCCTGGGTTCCCATAGCAGAGTGAGACTTCTGAATCTTCCAAGTAATAAATTGTGGAGAAGCAACAAAATAAGAGCACAATCTGGGTGCCCCAGGAGGGACTCTGAATAAAGGAATCCCTGACCCTTGCAGTCATTTCACACTCTATTCACACACCCTTCGTGTCCTTTTCATGTGCCTCTTGGTCCAATGGTTTTATTTAGTCTGGGGTCTTCTCACTGTTCACTGGGCCCTGCAGAGGCTGTGGGTGATGGCTGGCGTTCCAGGACTGTGCTCTTTGTTAGGCGGAAAAGACCTGCCCCTACACGGCTCATTGTCTGGGGCTGCAGCTGTTTCCCACCAGCCAGAGCACAACCTGCAGCTTGCACTCCAAGCTACCTGCACTAGGTGTGTTCCAGAAAAAATCTATACAATTTAGTAGTGTTTATGAAAGTGTAACTGTAGATTGTTAATTTATTAACAGATTTCAGATCTTGAGATTTTTATGCATAATACTGCATTTACTACAGGTAGCTGTGCTTTCTTCTGTATGAAGCAAACTCAGTAAAGTTGTCCACTATGACTTAAAAAATCTCAGGCAAATGTGCAGTACAGTTAACAATATCCTCATTCGCACAGCTGTGAAGGATCTAGTCATATGTCTTCGTGTGACTATTTTTTTTTGTTTAGTTTGCTTTTTTTTGGTTAGTTGATTGGGTTTTTTGCTCCAACTGATTTTTAGGTAAGTTAATTTTAAAACATCTGTGTCAAAAGATGCAGTCATGTAGTACATTTGGTAAATGACAGCCATTACTACAATAATACTGGAAAAACAGTGGACATGCTCTAGCACAAGACTGCATAACTAGAAATCATAGATGACCACTTTGTTTTCTTTCTTAGATATCAGTGTTAGATTCTGGACATAATTGCATTAAAACACACAACCAAAGATTAATTTGACCAAGCCTGAAAAAGCTTTGTTTGCATGCTAACAGATTTGAGATTCTGTGGAAAAGTTTTGTTGTCACGAAACAAGTAAATACATATCTATACAGAGATAGATATATAGGCAGATATAGATGTAGGTGAGACTTAGATATAGGTATTGATACTGATACAGCAATAGATATATCAGCCTTGCTTTTTGCCACTGTGAAAAGGATAAACACTTCATAAAATCTCCTGCCACAGAACCAAACATATTGGAATGGCTTTTTATGGAGATATTGAAACAACAACAACAAACTAAAATATACAAGGTTTGCTTCTCCTGAGGGTTCAATTATTTTGAGCCCTGCTAGGAAACTTTGATTGATAAATCTAACCTTTTCTTTCCAGGCAATGGTTTGATCACATAGTGAGGAGAAAGAGTTAGAAAATGGAAAAATAATATTTGGATAGCAACAGAATAATAAAAATGCAGCGGATGCCTTTGACTTTTACAAGGTTAGAAATTATTTCCCATTTTGATTGTGTGATGTCAAGACTTTCTTCTAAGAACAGGTAAGTCTGGGCTCTGTATGATGCTCTTAAATCAATTTTCAAAACTTATAAGGTTTCTCTAGCCTTCCAACTAGAAATTCTTAATACAGCCTAAATGAAATTCAAGTTGTAGTGGCAACATAGGTTTTTCAGCAGCAGAAATGATGAAATGGTGTAGTGACCAGACTTTATATGTGAAATATGCACTAAATATGTGAAATATGAACTCTCCAGGCCCACAGGGAAAAGCAGGCAGCTTTTGTGTCCAAAACAAATTTAAGAAATTTTCCAACTGTACCACTACCAAAAACTGATAATTAATGTCCATCATGACATAATTTGACACTTCTATATATATTTTTATTTGTTCATTTACAACATATTTTTTTCATTCTTATCTAAAATACTTCTTAGAAGCCCAAAATTCTCTGTCATTAGTTTCTTCAAATCTTCATTTTCATGCAGAAAAAAGAGAAATTATCACACAAAATTAAATTAGATAATTTTGATTTATTTTATCATCACAAATTCCTTTACACAAGATCCTTCTTAGTAGACAAAGGAGCTACACCTAACCTTGCAAGAAATTCCACTGGAAAAAAAGCAAAACAAGAGAGAAAGAAGAATTTCCCTTTGAAATATAAGCTTGGAACTAAATCACTGAACAACATTTAAAACTCTGTTCTTTAAATGTTTTCAGATTTCCACAAGCAGCTCTAGAAATTTACTTTGAAATGTCTGAATTTTGGGGAATCTAGCAAAATGTTTGACCTTCATTTACTCTGTTCCTTTCTGATCCATAAAATAGTTTTTGAGGTTGGAGAGCATTTAATAAGTAATTTTAAAAATACATAATAAAATTCAGTGAAAAATTAGCTACATTATCTGCTTCAGCCCACATAATAAGCCACAATTTGGAGAAAAGGGTATTTTATGTACCAGTATCATCGTAGAGCAGAAGAAAGAGAAAGAAGACAGATGCATTTGTTGCTGGTTTAAAGCTAGGACACTGAAATGCAGCTGTGTAAACCTGAATACTGCAGTGAGAGTTGAGCATGGAGATGAAAACCATGGTATTTATCAGCTTCCAGAATTGGTGTATCTGAATGCTGAAAGGCAAATTTAAGTTGCCCTTAGCAAAAGTATGCTGTTTCAAATGTAGTCCTCCTGCATAAGCTCTCCCTCCCCTCACTACGCCATGTGGGACAGATGTAATTTAGTTCTAATGTTGTAGTAAATGAAACCACTTGCTACAGCCTATGAATAACTGCAGCAAATGTGCTTACTGTTAAATAGTACTGTGCTTGCAGACAAGTATGGCAAATAGATAGCCCACTACATTTGTACCTACTTCTACAGTTTTTACTGCCTTTCTTTTTTTTAATACAGAGCTAGATTCCTGAGGCATGGTGTGCATGTGCAAAAAATAAAAATGAAGAGGGCAGGCCTTAGATAGAAACTGTAAATCCATTTAGCTCTGAAAAATTTATTCTCATTAACAAAATTTTCAATATTTAGTATCCAGACATTTCAGCTGTTTTCCAGACATTTCAGCTGTTTTTCTTGGTTTACATACTGAAATGAGAAAATGCATATTCAAAAACATAGTAATGCACACATACACCACATATATTCTGCTGTCATCTCTGCAATATATAACAAAATCATAAGTAATTTTTTCTAACAACTTAGAGACTCTGTCTTTCATCTCCTAAGCTATCTCCTTGAATTTACTAATGTCTCAACCTCCAAAAAACTTTATGTGTCCTTTTTTTTTTTAACAGTAATCATCTATGCCAAGATTTTGGCTCAGTTAAATAACTTTTTCATTCTATTATATTACTTCCAATTATGACCATTTGGTCAGTTTCAGAAAAAGGATTTTCAAGCTGATTACAAGAATTATTGGCTTGCACTCTATGTGCTAACAAAACTGAGCAATTGTGGCACCAAACCAGAGGTGAAAAAATGCAATTTACTTTTAGAAAAGCAAATCATAATTTTCCAGAGAAATTCAGTCCCAGCAACACCTGAAACAGGTGATGTTCTGCATGATGGTTTGCAAATTCTCAGATTTTAAACACATAAAAAGATGAAGAGAAACCAAAATTTATACCTGTCATGGTTTAACCCTAGTTCACAACTAAGCCCTCTGCTTCCACCCACTCATACTCCCACCAGCAGGATTGGGAAGAGAATTGGAAGAGCAAAAGTGAGAAAACTCACGGGTTGAGATAAGAACAGCTTAACAGGGAGGCAAAAGACACACACATACACAAGCAAAGCAAAACAAGCAATTATTTCACTGCTTCCCATGGGCAGCAGGTCTTTAGCCATCCCCAGGAAAGTAGGACTCCATCAGGTCTAATTACAACTTGGGAACAAAAATCCCATCACTCCACACATCCCATCTTCCTTCTTCCCCAGCTCTCTATGTTGAGCCTAATGTAGGTAATATGGAACATCCCTTCAGTCAGTTGGGATCAGCTGTCCCAGCTGTGCCCCTCTCACCTACCCACACATCCCAAGACTACTCACTAGCAGGGCAGCACAAAAATCAGAAAAGGTTTTAATATTGTGCAAATGCTGCTCATTGACAGCAAAATGATCTCTATATTATCAACACTGGGTTCAGCACAAATCCAAAACTCAGTCCCATACTAGCTACTGTGAAGTAAATTAACTGTACTGCAGGCAAACCTAGAACAAAACCTCTGAAATCAAAACACATGTTTTAACAGCCCTTATCCAGTACAGACCATGGGAAACTGTGAAGCTGATGACAACATCTGTACCTATTTGTACCATTTTTGTTGATTAAAGCTAATGGCTACGTAGTTGAAGATTTATGAATAAGAGGGTGGCATAGAGCATTTTTATGGGGCATTGATTTTCCAGAATTAAAGGTAATTTTCTGTACATTGGTTAACTTCAATACCACCTCCACCCCCAAACTCCTCAGGAAGCAAGGATTACTCACAAAGTTGTTAGCATTTTTTAATGCCTTTTTTTCCTTCAGTGTTTAATACTAATGCTGCTGTGAGAAGGAGGACCATGATTGCAGGAGTGATGTGCCATTTGTGGGCCCTAAAATCCTAAGGAGCCAGTTTTACCATCTGGATGTTCATAATAAACTCATGAGGCTTGATGGAGTTCACCCCAGATTACTGGAGGAGTTAGTGGGTGCTACAGCAGGACCCCTCTGTCATGACCCATGGGTATGGGGCACAATGTTCACTATAAATTCTCATTAGGCAGATCAAAGACACCAGACCACATGTCAGGGAACTCTCAGGCTTTTATTGTACAGTCAGCATAACTCTGGCAATGACCACACTATTTAGACTAAAAAGGTGTTGGTTAACAAGCTCTTACATTTTCACAATATACTTCCACAAAAGGTGTTATCTAACAAGATGTTAATTTTGTACAGTACACTTAAATAAGTTTTCAAGTCCCACAACACACTCTTCAAAAGATGCTGCCTTACAAGCATAACATCACTATTCAAAGGTGCTGGATAATGAGCCACAACACACTACCACAAGGTCCTCACTCTCACAACACAGTTTAGTACAGAGTACAGAGTAGACAATGACAGCCATGCTTTCCTCAGGCAAAGCAAAGGAAGAAAACAAAGAATAGCACCAGTCCTCAGATCCTGCATTGGTCCTGTCCTGCTGCTTAGATGATCCAGGGGTGGGTTTGCAAGACAAAGAAAACTAAAAGACAAAGGGATTGGGAAGGAGGGGAGGGGGGAGGGGGAGGGAAGAGAGGAAGGCGGCCAAATCCACTCCCCCTTGTAGTTAAGAAGTAGACTCTTGGTGCACATCTCTTATGTAAATAAACTAAGATTTTCTATGCTGATTTGTTCAGGCATGCATAGCCAGCCCATCTCCAGGGAGAGAGCTGCTGCAGTGGGGGCAGGGGGTGGAACAGAATGGGAGATGCTCTCCCATGCTCTCAAGGGAGAGCATGAACTTGGCTTACAACATTGCCACCCCATCTCCATGACACTCTCTCCACTGATTGAAAGCTAGCAAATGTCATTACATTTACAAGAATGGCATGAGGGAAGATCCAAAAAAGCAGATTAGTCTAACCCCTACCTAGAAAAATAACAGAGATCTATTGGGATCCTGTTGAAGGACATGTCAAGGGCAATGAAGTTATCAGGCACCATCAACATGGGTTCACAAAGGGGAAGTCTTGCCTAACCTGATATCCTTCTGTCAAGGTGAGCTGACTTTAACACCAGCAGGAAATTAAACTCAAACCCCCACCCCTCCTGTTAAGGGAGAGACAACAAAGCAGAGCCTATGGGGTGAGATAACAATTTACTAAAAGTACAAAGCAATGAAACACAACATGCACAGTAAGAACAACAATATTAATAGCAGAAGTATGCAAAAAGAAAAGGTGTTTTACCCACAGAAAGGTGTTCACCACTGACAACAAAAGAAGATGGTGGATACTCCTAGCAGATCATGTCTGCATGGCTTCTTCCCCAGACAAAGGCAATACGATGACTGTTCTTGCACACAGCCCTCATGGTCATCAGGAACAAGGGCAAGACAGTGAGGAAGCTCCCATGGTGAATTTTCCCACATTCCAATCTGAATTTTTTTTTTTAAGTGACAAAATAAAGCCCCTAGAAACTAGATCATCTGAGTAGGGGTCCACTTTGCTCAGTTCTGTATAGGTGCCTCCAGCACCGCTTGTAACACTCTGCTGCATTTTGGGGTCACCCCTGCTGGTGCTTTCCTGGAGCAGCCTCCCCGCCAGCTCTGCTGATTCAGCACTACAGTTTTTGCTGCTGTCCCTTTCAGCAAGAGGGCCCATAACCACACTCTGGAGGTAAAACAGAAGGGGGAAATGGCAGGGAGGCAGAGGGATCAAGTCCACTGGGGCTGACGCCCTGGTAAGGGCACCCTAGCTTTTCCTGCCAAAACCACACCCCCAAGGATGATGTGGATGTTTTTGAATAACAACTTGGTAACACCTATGCAGCACTAAACTCCACCCCCTCACCATAATCAGTATGCAAGTTCACCTTCAAGGTGGATGTAGGGAAGGTGGTTGATGTAGCTTTTCTGTATTTCATTCAGGCTTTTGATACTGTCCTTCACTATGTCCTTCTGGACATGTTGTTTGCTGTGCAATGAGCAGGCACACAGCACTCTGTGTGAACTGTTAGCAGGGTTTAAGCAATTGTCACAAAAGGAGTTACATCTGACTGGTGACCAGTCACCAGTATAATCCCTCAGGGTTGAATTTTAGGGCCAGTTCTGTTTAATGCATTTTTCAATTATCTAAAGGCAGAACTTACATAGTAAGTTTGATGGTGATACTAAACTGAGAGGTGCTGTTGGCTCTCTCAGGGGAGAACTGGGAGAGGAGTGTGTGTAGAGCAGCCCTGCAAAAGGGATCTGGGGGTGCTGGTCGGCAGCAGCTCAGGCTGAGCCAGCAGTGTGTGCCCGGGCAGCCAGGAGGGCAAACCCCATCCCGGAGTACATCAGACACAGCATCACCAGCTGTGATTGGGATCATCCTGCTGGATTCAGCCCTGGTGCGGCCCCACCCCGAGTCCTGTGTGCAGTGCTGGGCTCCACACTTTAATTTAAGAATGGTCCAAGGAGGGCAACAAGTCTGATGAAAGATCTGGAAGGTGTGTCCTGTGAGGAGCAGCTGAAGACCCTGGGTTTGACAGGTTTGAAGAGAAGTAGGATGAGGAGTAAACTGATGGCTCTTTACAGCTTGCTCAGCAGAGGACAAGGAGAGGGAGGTGCTAATCTCTTCTTCCCAGTATTTCATGATGAAATATATGAGAATGGCTCAAAGCTGTATAAGAGGAAGTTCCGGTTTAACACTGGGAAATAATTATTCTATGCTTCACCACAAAGAGGGTAGTGAAACAATGGAATAAACATCCTGGAGAGGTGGATGGTACTCATTTTACATGTACCAAAGTGCATACCTGTTCCTTGGACTGTTTGTGTGGCAAAATTTTGGTATTGGAGATGGCAGCAGGGGTGGGGGGGATGGGCAGGAGTGGCTATATGGATGGCTGTGGTAGCTTTCTCTATTTCTAGCATAGCTACTGGTTAGCTTCTGTAAGATGCTGCTGGTGCCAGTCAATTCCAAGACTGTCCTGTCACTGTCCAAACCTGAACCCATCAGCCGCAAGTAGAGCTTCTTATACATATTTAAGAATGGGGGAAAAAACTGCTTTGAAGCAGTACATAGAGAGAGGGGAGAGAATGCATGAGAGAAATAGCCCTGCAGACACCAAGGAAGATGGAGGACATATTCCAGACACTAAAACAGAGAGTTTCTCCTGAAAGCCTGAAAGTCTTCTATGCAGAAGACCATAGTGAGTCAAGCTGTCCCTTTGCAGCCCATGGAGGATCCAGTGCTGCAGCAGGTGATTGCCCAAATGAAGCTATGACCCATGGGAAGTCAGGATTGGCACAGGCCTTTGGCAGTAAAGAGAGAGGACCCCATGATGCAGAGCAATTTTGTTGGCATGACATATGAAACCACAGGAGAGCCATGCTGAATTAATCTGTTTCTGAAGGACTGAACCCCCGGAAGGGATCTACACTTGGACAGTTAATGGATAATTAGCCCATGAGAAAGACTTCTTTTGCAGAAGTTTGTGGAGGACTAGCCCCTGTGATAAGGACCACACATTGAAATAGAGGAAGAATGTAAGGAGTCCTCCCCCTGAGGAGGAAGGAGAAGCAGAGACAACATATAATGAACTGACCACAACATCCATTCTCGATTCTCATCTGATATACAATTTCTGACTCATTAACTGAAGAAAACAAAAGTGAGAGGTGAATGAGGCAGATACTCTTCACAACAAAAGCAAAAGAAATTCTGTTTATAAAACATATGCTAAACAAGGCAAGTCAGATAAATTGTCCACATGCAGCCACCCATTAAGCAGTCATGATTTTTGCAATATAACACAAGACACTAACATCTGATTATCTGAAGTGATTTTGCTTCTCTCTTCAATGAAATTTACTAGAAGCTTTGCCCATTATGTAATTTCTGTAAAAGATCTCAGTAGTCTGAAAAATTTGGGATTTGTCCAATTATATCTGTAAATAATAACCTCTTTTTTGTTATATTCTCTAGTTATTTTTTTCAGCTGAAGAAGAAAGAATTATATTGCCACCTGTCAGAGGTTTTGCAAAGTTATAAAAATTGTGAATCGTAAGCTGTGAGCAACTCATATCTTATGATCTCCTCTATCATTTGCTGTTGCCCCTGTTTTCATAGAGGAAGATCTCTGTACTTACTGCCAAGAGTGTTTCAATAATTCTTGTTTTCAATGAACTGCTGTGAGGGGAGTTTCCAGCTCTCACAGTGATATGTTAGCAGAATCTCTCTAAGCAAAAGGCTCCTGTCTTGTCTGGTTGTTTGCTGGCTTTCAGACAATGATGACTTTCAAAAATATTATCTCTGTGCCTAAAGCTAAGTATCAGTTTGGTTTTGTTTTTTAAAACATTGCTGACCATAAACTACTCTACAATGACTTTTTGGGTTCCATAGTATGGTTACTGCTGTGGTTTTATACTGTGCTTGTTTTGTCAAAATCAGCTTCAAGCCCTATTTTGTGCCAGATTGGTGGGCTTTAGGTCCCTCTAAATAAATGGTTCTGCTTGGATCATAAGTAAACTTTTTTTTCAGCATCCTAATCAGAAACAAGTAAACAAGATAAAAGTGTTCTTGTGGCCTAGGGAGTCTATTGTGTAAAGTTACAGCAACATGAATGTAAAATTCAAGCCTTTTAAAGCTGTTGTACAATGTAGAAATGATTTGATTAAGAATACCAAACATGAATCTGGTTTCATAGTTGTTCTGACATTTAGTTTTGTCTGTTAACAGTCGTTACTCCTCCAGCAGAGTATTAATTAAATTTGCAAATGCTCCAACCATTTATGTAAGTGTTCTAGAAATTATCCCAGTTTATCTGGGAATTTATACTGATGCTTATGCATAAAGGGAGTTGTCATTATTCTCACTTTCAGGAAATTCAGGTTCCTTAAAATGTGGAATAGAGATAGTTATCATGTCCTTCTCTAGCCAAGGCGTGCTGTGATTCAAAAATACTACTTGTATTTTTGTGATATTACTGTACTTGTTTGGGATTCCAGAATTCAAAGCTACAGAATTTTAGAACAACTAAGATTGGAAGCTAAGATGTTAACAAGGTTAACAATTTCTTCATGTTTCTTAATCCAACAGAAAAAAATTGAATTTTTATATTAATTTTCTGAGGTGAGAATAGTGAAGGAGTCAAGTCGTTGTCCCAGGTTATTTCACCTGGTGTGCAAGTGTGGCATCCCAGATTTGGGTGTAGATTAGGGGTTCTGATCTGTGTTAGGTAGCCGAGCTCTGTGTACCCCCGTGCAACCCCATGTTTCTCCCCCCCGCCACGGCAGTCCTCTCTGGGTCTCCCACTGTTGGAGCTTCAGCCTGTCACTCCTGTAACCATTCCCCGTCCCGTCTGGAGACTTCGGTGTCTGTCACCCCGATCCCGCAACCCCGTTCACCCCAGAGCCCAGGGTCCGCCCCTGTCACGTCCCTGTTGGTTGCCATGGTCCTCGTCATTGCCACAGCGCCTGTCCCCATTGGGCGGGAGGGCTTCTGCTCTCTTGCCCCGCCCCTGATGAAACCCTGCACCTCCCGAAACTCGGGGCCACATTCCCCCACGCAGTTGCTGGAGGCGGGTCACGACCTCTTTGCCGCAGCCCTCCGCCGCCATTAAAAGACTTTCAGCCTCCCTCGTGGGTGAATTGGACTTTCATTCGCCTCTTCACCAAAGTCCCTTACTCGCAGCAGTCGAAACCGCGGCCAGCCCCACCCGGACTGTGGAATGGAGCCGCGTCTGGGAAAAGCAGCGAAACCCGGGTACCAGAGAGAAGCCGTGCTGCTCCAGGCACCGGAGCTGCCAGGGGGCAGGGGGAAAAGAATGGAATGTCACATGCAAGAGCCAATCAACACACTGAATCAAGTTAATTAATTTAATTACAGTTCTGCAGAATCAGGCATCAGGCATCTAACATAGTCAGTACACCTTTTAGGAGACAAGCACAGTATTTTATATTAAAAAGATAACAAAGAAACAACTACACAGAAAAAGGTGGTTGTTCAGTCACCTTATAAAACAAAACTCTCACTGTGCATGTGGTGGTCTTGGTCCTTTTCATTGTACTATCTTTTATACATACAAATTTCCCTGGAGGGTGTTTATAATTATCTAAGGTAACTTGATATTGTATTTTCATTCTATCAGGTATCACCAAGTTATTGTTTAACCTTACACTCTATTGCAGTCTTTTTGAGTCTATTTGAACAATTAGTCAAAAATGAAATAAGTATTCTGCTCCTGTGGACTCTTCATTGTATTCTTTTCATAGGGACTCTGTATTACTCCATTGTTCCTGCACCTTCTTGTCATAATTTCAAGACAATTTCAAAAATTGGTCTTGAAATAGTTTCAGTGAACTATTCTGTGGCTTTTTAACTTCATTCAACATCAAAGTCACCAGCTCATCTTGAAGATTCTACCAAAACATGACATAGAACAACGTATCAGAATTTCAGAAGTGCTCTCTTTTGAAATATGATTGACTTTTGTTTTGATATTCTGTAATGAATAGAAATTTTTAACTAAGCTGAACAAGGATAGAACATAAAGTGAGCACAATAATGCATAACATTTACTTCCTGGCCTGTGTTTGGAGAAAAGCTTTTGCAATCCAGGTTTGCTGCTCTTTTCAGCATAATGGCAATGTAGATGTTCATCCCAATTCATCTATAAACTCTATATTGTAATAAGGAGGAAGTCACTGAAAAGTATTTATTTACTATGTTCACTTGAGAGAAAAATGAACATGTTGACCTTCCATTCCTTTCCCAATTAGTTTTCTTCTTATCAAAGGATGACAGCATTTAGCACAAGGCCTGCATTTTTGAGGAATGTAGACAATGCTGTCATGAAACAGATAGCCTCCAGGAGGCTTCCAGGATGAAAAATAGCCTCCAGGAGGCTTCCTTCCTTCCAGGAGGAAAAAATGGAAGCCTTTCAAAAGGCTTAATGTGAAAAAGAGGCTGTTTTAGTGAACCCAATACTTCATGTCAAATGTCTAAATAAAGAGGAAAAAAGGCCTTTGGATAAATATTTTTCCTACTACCCTGAACTGCAGTGTTTTTACTGGAGAACTAAATGCACATGTCAATGATAAAATTTTAAAATGCTCTGTTTATTCTTATGCAATATGCATTTTCCTACGTAGGCTCATCATACCAGTTATTTTCTTAATTATTCATGATATTCAGAGATTGAAAGCAAAACTAAGCTTCCTAAGGAAGCATGTAAGCAGATTGAGGTAGGTATATTTTTTCCTACACTCTATCTCTGACTGAGGACTTCATTTCAGCTAAAGTTCTTTTTTTCATCCTTACTCCATTAGAATCAAGGTAACATACCCTCTTAAATAGCTTTGAAATGTAATAATTCCAAAAGTAATAAAATATATAATTTGTGCTTTTCTGATGGGAAAAGTATATTTCCTACTTATGTAGTTTGGGAAAGTAATTGCATCATTTGAAGCTGCAGAAGATTTGATGTTATTGCCGTAGATTCTGTCTGTAAAACTTTTTGTTGATTCTCCCCATTTTTTCCTTTTATGGGTCCAAATTTTTGAATATCTGGTGAGAGAGTTACGGGAATCCATGGTGTAAATACTCACACATAGATAAAGAAATTTATTTTTAATCACAAAACTTCCAAAACAAATGTTGGAAATCTTGTATTGGTTTCTATGTTTTACTTTCTTTGCAGAATAATAGTTACTGCTTTAGCAGCTTCTATCACCATATGTGTACAATAAATAAATTAATGAACACATAAAAGAAAGCTAAACCCACCCAACTTACCAAATCCATTATCCCACCCGCTGTGTGCTGGAACATGAACACAGCATTGTTTGGATCATAAGGATTAGTAAAATAACAGTCTTAGTGAACAACATGGTCATGTGGATAAAATGATTATTTCTTAACATCAGTGCATGATAGCTGGGATACCATTGATTGTACTTACTTAAGGCATTATTCTAATCCAATGACTGTGGGAAATGTATAATTATTTCAGTTGAACAGATCAACAATTATACACAAAATAAAGTTAAGAATATTTTATATAAATGAATTGTGATCTTCCTTTTTTCGTCTTTCCTTTAAAATGAAATTACTATAATTAAAGTTTTCCTTACAAGCCATTTCTCTTTCAATAGCGTTTCTCTGTGAGAAATGAAGAGTATAAAATATCTTTACTAGTAGAACTGAAATACGCTGGGATAGTTGTTAGCTGCCCTGTTTATACTGAAGTTTATACAGCATCAAATTTCAAAAGTTATCACAATTGCTATTCTATGATATTTTAATAAACAATAGGACTTTGACAATTGAATCCATGATGCAAAGAGTTTCATTACTACATCATTCCTATATGTTCTGCTAGCTCCCTGTAAATTTTAACACACCATTGTAGCCTGTTGCATCCTGGGTTTGGGTTCAAATTACGGGTCTTTTCTTTGTTAGTTTTCCGGTTCTGTGTACCCTCGTGCACCTCCTCGCGGCTGCTCTTTACTTTGTCTGCCCCGATCAGCTCCCGAATGCCCGGCTTGGGCTTCTCAGCTTTTCGTCGGGTCCGGGGCTCGCCGCAGTTTCCGGGCGCTTTTGCTGTCACGCTCCGGGGTGGGCTATTGGCCACGCTTTGCCGTCGGCGCGAGGGAAGAAATGAAGAGGCAGTGAATTCGTCCAAATCCGTCCGCGTGGCGGCTGGATGCTTTATTGGCTGCGAGAGCTGCGATGGAAAGGTTGCAGCCGCTCCCAGCTTCACACGGACGCAAATGGCCTCGAGCATGCCGAGGAGTGGGATCAAATAGGGAAGGGACAGGGCGGACGGGGAGCCCTCCCGCCCAATGGGTACAGACATCGCGGTGATGACGTGTACTACAGCGACCAGTGGGAACACGGCAGGGGCGGACACGAGACTTTGGGGTGAGTGGCACCACGAGAACAGGAACACAGGCACGGAAATCGCAGGAGTAGGGTAAAACCCGGAGGATGCACGAGGGTACAGAGAACTGGAAAACTAACAAAGGAAAAACCCATGTGAACCCAAACCTGGGATGCAACACCTCCTGGGTTTTCCCCTACTCCTGTGGTTTCCGTGCCCATCTCCCCGTTCTCGCAGTCCCACTCACCCCAAAGCCCCATGTCTGCCCCTGCCATGTTCCCATTGGTCGCTATAGTACACGTCATCACCATGACGTCTGAATCCATTGGGTGGGAGGACTCCCAGTCCGCCCTGTCCCTCCCCTATTTCATCCCACTCCGCTCCATGCTCGGGGCCATTTTCATCCGTGCGAAGCTGGGAGCGGGCTGCAGCTTTTCCACCACAGCTCTCACAGCCAATAAAGCATCCAGCCGCCACGCAGACGGACTTGGACGAATTCCCTGCCTCTTTGTTTCTTCCCTTGCGCCAATGGCGAAGCGCAGCTAGCAGCCCACCCCGGAACGCGGGAGCAAAAGTGCCCGGGAATTGTGGCGAGCCCCGGCCCTGATGAGAAGTTGAGATGCCCAAGCCAGGCACTTGAGAGCTGAGCGGGGCTGAGAAAAATAATGCGCAGCCACGGTAGCCTTTATCTATTCCTACTCTTTTCCATCTTTGGAACTGAGGTAGCAACCACTTTTAAGGATTGTGACATTAATTAGTGAGACTATTGAAAATGAGGTAGGAATATTTCTACACAAAACATTAGTAGTCTTCAGTTCATATTCTTCTAAAAAGTCTGAAGTCTTTCTTTCTTACAAAGTGTCTTTTATCATAGAATCATAAAATACTTTGGGTTGGAAATGACCTTTAAAGGTCATTTAGCTGGATGGGGAGGGACATTTTTAGCTAGGTCAGGTTGCTCAGAGCCCTGTCTAACCTGACCTTGAATGTTCACAGGGATGGGATATCCTCCATTTCTCTGGGAAACTTGTGACACTGTTTTATGATAATCATTGTAAAAACCTTCTTCCTTTCATCTAATCTAAACCAGCACTCTTTCAGTGGAACCTTGTCCTATTGCCACAGGCCCTGCTGAAGTGTTGGTCCCCAACTTTCCTATAAGCCTCCCTTAAGTACCAAAAGGCTGGAACTCTTAGATGTTGTTAATTCGCCTTTTCTTAAATTTCAATTTCTTTGAAATTTCTTTGAATTTTTAAAATTTTAAGTTGTCTTTGATCCATGTACAAAAAGGATCTTAGAGGCACACAACAGGTAGCATCATTCTTACTCTATGAGGATTCATAAAAATAATAGGAAGGGGGCAATGTTTTTGGTCTTTTCCCTAGTTTGTGGATATTTAGGTTCAAATTTATTCTCTAATGTTTCCAGGCCATTTTACATTACAGTCATTGAGAGCCTCCCAACTTAAATTCTTTTATTATCGCTATTCAAAACAAAGGAATTGCACATTAATGAAAAATAAAATTAATGGAGAAGCTTAACACTCTGTAGTAGATGGAAATAGCACTAGCACGCTGGTTTTACTCCTTCAAGTCATAGTATTTGGAAGGGGAACACTTCTGTCTTCCACAGAGCAAGAACTGCAAGGGATGTTTGGGAAGAGAAGCAGAACCATCAGGTACAGTTTGCACTCTGTCATGTGAAATGGCTGGAATGCCAAAGATATTCCCAAAACAAATTATTTTTCTCCTCCTAAGAAGTGATAATTTTTTTTGTAAGGAAGAAAGACACAATATCCCCCTTTTGGCAATGAGACATCAGCATGCACCCCTTGATGTCTCTTATCAGTGTTCTCACTTATCTATCAGCATGACAGAAGGATTTGCTCAAGTTTGCTTTGCTGCTGTGACCTCAGTTTCTTTGCCATAACTATTGCCATTACGACTAATGTAGGCCCTAAACACATTCTAATACGTTGGAGCAGACAGATGTATGCAGATCATCTATAAAGCAGGCAAGGCTATACTTGGATCTAGGCAATGGGGTAAAATGAATGATTTTTTTTTTTTTTCTTACAATATTTCCGGAAGATCCTTTTCAGAGGATTGTGGCTTGTGGATACACTATGTATACAGACAGAAACATTTACATACTAGAAAAGGGATAAAGGATCCTGTAGAAAAAGACTACTAGTCTGAGCTGATGTGTGTGTCAAGACATATCTAGTTTATACAGGGCGAACCACCACAATAACAAGACACGGGAAAGCTGTGTCTCAGAAGAGGATGGTGAGGTTGTGTATTCAGATGTCTTCTGAAAAGAAGCTGTATATTTCAAATGCCTTGTCTGAATGAAGACTCACTCAAAGGAGCAATTCTAGACTCAGGTAGAAGTAGAGAATGCCAAACAACTTATCTCTCATTTTTTAAAATTTATTCCAATTGATTACTTTGAAGCAGTAAAGTGTAAATGAAAAAATAAAAGTACTCATTTTCTTCACACAATTCTTATTTAATGTCTTTTTTTTCACTATTCCTCTCATCTTATGCTTTAATTATTTTTGTTTCTGACAATGCTTTTAATAACTGCAAAGAAAATCTGCTAATTTATGCCATACTTCTGAGATCCTAAGTCACATTTTAATTCAACTATATTGAGCCAAGGTATATTCCATACCCTTAAAGTCTTGGAAAATAATAGCCAACTTCACTCATATGTTAGCATTGACCTGAAACTATTTTAATATCACAGTCTCACACCCTGAAATGCACCAAACAAGTTCACACACAATTTTGCCTTTAGTTCAAAAATTAATTATGATGAAGGTACCAATCTGAATTTTTACTTTAGCATTGCACTTAAATTTGAATTCTTACAATGTAAAGGTTACTGAAGGTGCAGTGGCTTCAAAACTCTTTGTGTCTGTGGCTAGCACTCAATTTTTCTAATGCATGAGTAAAATTTGGAGATTATTTCCTAATTTTGTGAGAGCCTTTTAAATCTGACTTAGAATGACAATGGCATTTAAGTCAACAGTTGTTAAATCATTGTATCAAATACTATCCTTATGGTTATTTTAGGATTATATTTGAAAATTAGAACTGAACATTGAATTACCAAGGAAATTAGTAACTGTCAATACCACTATTGAACCTGTAAAATTGAACAACATAAAATAAATCTTTCACAATTATATCTTTTTTCTTGTTTTCTTTTTTTAATAAAATACTACTGGCTGTGAATGAAGAAAGTAAGGTGTCAAAATGTGAAGAAAAGTTTTATTCATTGTATTTTTATTTCCAAACAAAGATGGAAATTGCAGACTGTCAAATAAAGAATTGCTGCCCTAAAACTGTACTTTATGATGTCACTGTATGTTAATGTTGGTTTATGTGATATGATAACGCTTTCATCACAATGTCACCTTTTTGTGATATTGCCGCACAAGTTTGGTTATTTTGATTCACATTAAAATAGCTGTACCGCTGTTCTAGCCCCACCCCCTTCCCCCCAATAGTTGAAAATACTTTTAAAGATATTTGGAAATGTATCAACAATTTGTGGTAAGCTAAATCTTTTGTTTGTAATTCCTAGTAATGTACAATTTTAATGCTCTTCTACAAGTAAAATGCTATATTCTTAGAATCATTTAAACTGGAAAGGACCTCAGGAGAGTCCAGCTACCTGCTAAAAACAGGGTCTGTGTTTGAATTCAGGAAGGATTGCTCAGTGCATTTTCTAGTTGGGTCCTGAAAACTACAGACAGAAATTTCTCAGTCTGTTTGGACACGCAGTTCCATCGCTTAATTAGTCCTGTGGGGAAAAATATGTTCCCATCTATAACTAGCCTCTTTTTCTTACCCCCAAGTCCTTGTTCATCTCTGTGTAGGAGCTGAAACATTGCTTTTTGGTCTGTTCCTCCTCCAAGGTGAACAAGCATTAGTTCCACAACTTGTGCTGGCAGGCTAAATACTCCAGCCACTGACTATTCTGGTTGCCTTCTGCCAAACTTGTTTCAGTTTCTGGACATTGTTATTGTACTAGGTGGCCCCAAATTGGTTGCTGCATTTAGATGTAGTCTAAGAAGTGTTGAGAAGATGATCTCCAGCCTCAACTTCGCGCCACTTTTCACACAGAAAATGCACTGATGGCTCTTTGTTATTGCCACAGTGCACAGCTGGCCCTTACTCACCTTGATGCTCCCCATAGTTTCCAGTCCATCTCCACAGAGTTTCTCACTGACTGAACCATCTCCAGCATGTGTCACTGGCAGGGGCTCTGCCTGTCCAAGGCTCACAGGCTGACCTGCGTCATTGTTGAATTTCATCAGACTCTGTCTGGCCCATTCACATAACCAACATAGGTGCCTCTAAATGCCAGCCCTGCCTCCAATTTTGTTCCTTTCCCCAAGGCTGATATTCACAGACTTGATGACAGTGCACTCTGCTGGCCCCAGGACAGAATCTTGCAGCAGACCACTTGAAGCCAGACTCCATATAGAGATCAAATTATTAATTACTACTTCTCAAGCCCAGTGTTGCAGTCAGTTTTCCAGTCATTTACGTGGCCTTCCATATAGACCCCAACACTTCAGTATGTAATAAAGGATGTTGTGGGGACTGTGCTGAAAGCATTCCTACAGGTGAAGTAGATTGCATCTACCATTCTCCCATCATCTGCAAATACAGTAATTTCATTACTGAAGGAAATTAGGTGTTGACCTAATGATTTACACCTGGTACCTTCAGGCTGACTATACAAACATCCTCTTCTCCATGTACCCAGAAATGGGCTCCAAATGGGCTTGGTCCATGATTTTCTCAGAGACTGAAGCAAGACTGACAAGCTTGGACTTCTCTGGATCATTCTTTCAGTATGTTTCAAAGACAATATTTGTCTTTCTCTAGGTGTCACAAATTTTCCCCCATTTTCATGACATTCCAATGATGATAGGGATAAGCTTTGAAGGAACATTAGACAACTGTCATCATCTTCACATGCAAACCTCTAGGCACATACAGGACAAGTAGGTGATCTGAGATAGTCAGCATGGCTGTACTAAGGACAAATTGTGCCTGACCAGTCTCATGGCTTTCTATAGCGGAGTGATGGCAACAAGGGAAGACTGGCCAGTGTCATCTACCTAGTGTTCTGTTAGGCCTTCAACATGGTCCCACATGTGATCCTCTTCTCCAAATTGGAGAGATATGCATTTGAAGGGTGGACAGTTTGGTGAGTAAGGAATTGGCTGGATGGATGCAGCCACAGGGTTGTGGCCTGGTTCTGTGTCCAGCTGGAGGCTGGTGACAAGTGGTGTCCTTCAGCATTTTGGAACCAACACCCTTTAATATCTTCATCAATGGCATAGACAGGTATTTTGTGTTACATCAGCAAGATTTTAAATGACACAAACCTGACACAAAACAAGGGCAGGATGCCATTCAAGGGGGCAGACAAAATCAAAAAGTGGACCCATGAGAGCCTCGTGGAGTTCAATAGTGCTAAGTGCACCTCAGTCAGAGCAATTCCATACCTGAGTATAGACTTGGAGATGAACTTGTTGAGAACAGCCATGTGGACAATGATTTGGGGGTTCTAGTGGAAGAAAAGCTGGACATGAGCAGGCAATGTGCACTGGCAGCCCAGAAAGCCAAGCCATCCTGGGCTGCATCAAAAACAGCATGTTCAGCATGCTGGGCTAAGGAAGTGATTTGTCCCCTTTAATCTGCTTTCATAAGAGCAGCCCACCTGAAATACTGCATTCACCTCTGGGATCCTCAGCACAAGATACTGACCTGATGGAGCAGGTCCAGAAGAGATCCATAAAGAGAATCTGAGAGCTGGAGAATTTCTCCTATGAAGACAGGATGAGAGAGTTGTTTTTCAGCCTGAAGAAGAGAAGGCTCCAGCAAGACTTTATTGCAGCCTTTCTGTAGGTGTCTTGTAAAAAAGCGGGAGAGGAACTTTTTGCATAGTCAGATAGTGATAGGGCAAGGGGGAATAGTTTTAAATTAAGAGAGAAGAGATTTAAATTAGATGTGAGGAAGAAGTTCTTTACTCTGTGACTAATGAGGCACTGGAATTAGTTAGGCAGAGAAAAGGTGGATGCCACATCCCTGGAAGCATTCAATACTTTGAATTAAAGTATTGAATATTGAAGTTAAATATAGCCCTGAGCAACTTGATTTGGTAGATGGTATCCCTGCCCATGGCAGGGAGTTTGGAACTAAATGGATCTGTAAGGTACCTTCCAGTTTGAAACATTTTATGGTTCTATGAAACCTCATTCTATTGACTAGATTCTGGACTTGCTTTTCACTAAATTTGACTGCTCCTGTCCTGCATGAACTCTGCCTTTAGGCACAAAGACCTGAAACCTTGCTAGTAAAGACTGAGGCAAAAATATGGAGTACCTGTACTTTATCTGCAGCCATTTTCACTAGAAGAAATGAGTCTTCCTGTTCAGCACTGGGTCCACATTTTCATTGTGTATTCTTTCACTGCTAGTGCAGGGATAGAAATTTTCATGTTGAAACTCAAAAGGGAGCCTTGTGTTTCCTAACAGTAATCCTGCATACAATCTTCCTTCGTAGCCTGTTCTCACATACAACCCCTTTTTTGCAACTCCTATTTTATACTTAACCTGAGTTATGTGCTCCACCTTTAGCCAAGCCAGTCATCTTCATATTTTCCTGAGTACCATGGTTGCTACATTGACTGTACCATCCCCAGCTGGTTCTTCCTTCTACTTGTAGGTATTGGGTCCAGCAGAATCTGCCATTTCCCAATTCATCCAGCTTCAACAGCAAACATGCAGTTTTTCTCAGAACTCTCTAATACCCTCATCCCCTCTTTTACTTGTGTCCCAATGAATTTCCCATGCAGCAGGTGTCAGGGAGGTTAATGTCTCCTGTAAACCAGGGAATAATGATACAGAGACTTCCTTGAGTTGCCTAAAATGGAACTTTTTCTACTTTTTCGTTTGATAGGGTTGTTAGTAACAAACTCTCACCTCAAAACTTACCTTCCTCTTCTCTCTTATCATCCTAGTGCTCCTAGTCTTAGTCAGCCTATTTCTTATTCCATGATTTAGCCCAGAATGCTCAAGATGCCTATTCACATGAAGAAAGACCCTTCCTCCTACCATTCCCTTCCTGAGAAGTTTGTATCCATCCCTTATAGAGCTACAGCCATACAATTTGTCAAAGCATCCTACAGTTAGAACAATGATGTTACATTATGGTTCTGCATCATCATGTGAAGGTCTCACACTATCTGTTTATTTGTCTGGTTTTTACAAAATGCTTTCTGCAATCAGAGTTGCATAAATAATGAGATTTTTACCATTTGTTTTTTTTTTTAATTCCAGAGACTTTGTGTTCAATCATAATAAATTTTTGTGTTCTGAGCACAAAATTACAACTAATACTGTGCAGATCTGTCTTCAGATTTCCCATTAGCATATTTCAAAACCCACCAAAAATAATACAGGTTGATGCTAAACTCTCTGATGAATACAGACTAATATTTTAATATTTTTAAGGACTCCATTGCAATTAGTTCTGTTATCAGTGCAAGATATTATGACTAAAATTCTAGTCATGCGCTGAAATTGTGATTGAGTTGGGAAGGCTCAAAGCTCTGAATTTTAAAGACCTTTACTGACTGGACCTTTACAGATAACTCTTTAAATTGTCTCAGTTTAAGACAATTTAAGGGGCAGACACTCCAAAATTAATTACCTCCCCTTTAAGTTTTAACCACTTCCTTTTCATTCAACAAAGATGAATGTCAGTAGATACAAATGAAAAAAAAAAAGTTTACTAAAAATCAAAACAGCAACAGGCAAAAAATAATAGTGAGAATAATTAGTTACTGATTTGCTAAATCTCTCAGACTTCCAGAGAGCCTGTCAGACAAAGAGAAATAATATGGCAGAGAAACCCCTCCCCAGGATGGCACCCTCCACAGAGGACCTCCTGGTCTGGGCAGCAAAGGCAAAAAAGATGGCAGACAAGCCCCATTCAGCTCAGCCTTCCTCTGTAGGAGCTTATGAAGCCATTATGGTGGCAGAAGGAAGGTGCTGGCATTGCCTGGGAGCTGCAGCCCTGCAGAGCCAGCCTCGCGATCCCTCATAGCTGTGCGTGTGTGAGGTCAGTGCTGCCACGTGCTGCCCCTCTTGCTGCCCGCTGGACTCTGCTGGTCAGTGCTGCTGTGTCGAGCCGCTGCCCCAATGCAGGAAGGATGAAAACATTCTCACTGAGCACCGAATAATGGTGGATAGTCCCCAGCTGACTCTGGCTCATCTCTGTGGACTGGGAAGCTCACTCTGAAACACAGCTGGATTGTGGAATGCAGCTTCTTGGGTTGCTGCTGTTGCTGCTTGGAGATCTGTCTGAAGCAACCTCCTCAGGAGCCCCAAGGGAAACAAAAGAAGGCTTCTGCCTTGCACTATGTCAGTTTTCCCTGCAAGAATGAAAAGGCAAGAGCAAGAGAGCTTCTCTCTGAGTGCCCCTGACCTTAAAAAGGAACCCTGGGACCAACCCACTCCACGACCCCATTTCCAGATAACTAACAATTTTTGGTGTATGACGTAGTACAAATAGATATGGATATACAATAACATTTTGGATTATCCATGACAATAGGTGAAAAAACAGAGAAAAATCATGTGCTTTATGGTCAAAGATTGAATATGTACAGTTGCAACAGTAAAGATGTTAATTATTCCTAAATGAACAGTGGTAGAGCGTATTAATTATCTTGTCAGTTATTTCCTGAGCTTAGTTCTCTGTATGTCACGAGAAAACTAATTTCAAGTTCATCAGGATTGAGGTGATTATCTACACATCCATCAATCTGATTGCCAGGGAAGCAGCAAAGTTGTTTCCTTCTGAATTCAAAGGTAAATGTTCTAAACTGGTTAAAATAGGCAACTAGGAATTGTTAACATGCCCCTCCTGATATTCAAGTATTTTTAAAAAAATGTAGCTCAGAAAGGATAGTGCTAAAATAGGTATGTGACCTACTGAAGCATCTTTCAGGCAGGATTCTGGCAGGTTCTCTATGCAGAGCTGTGAACAGCCTCCTAGAAGGTGATCTGCATGTATTTGGCAGGTATTTCTAGATATGCAGGAGAACAGAAATAACCTACACCCACTTTTAGGGTAAAAACATTTGAAAATTGCTTCATGTAAGGGCAATCCACCCTATTTTCCATGAAATAAATTATTTTTAAGGCAACACATTTGCTGTGAGAAGTGTAAACAATATTTACATTATCTAATTTATCCCTCATCCTTAATATGTTTATAAAAGTATATGCTTATAAAAACATACTCCTTTTTTTTTCTAAGAAAAAGACAGTGATATGCCTTCTTTATCTTTTTTTACAGTTCTCTGAAAAGCAAACAAACCCTGCCACTTCTTACAAACTCCAGCCTGGAACTTCTTTTTCACTTATTTTACACAACATTCCCATAGTGGTCTCATGCTACAGAAGGTTCCAGCTTGAAAGAAGTCAATGTCACTCTTTAATCAATTGCAATGATCACTGCTAAGTCACCTAAGACTTAATTCTTTTGTCCCTACAATTGCTTCAACAAAATATTCTGTTTTTACAATACTGCTAGTTCTCACTGCCTCAAGGAGTGAGAGAGACTGGAGCAGAGACATAAAACTAATGTCTCTGATGTGTCATTGCACAGCATATTGCCATGAGGACATTAGCCAGCATGATTTATAAGCAATTTTAATTAATTTTCTGAGTCATTTCCTAAGGGCTTAAATCTGTAATCTTATTACCATGAGCCTAACATGCTATAGTAAAACTATGGTTTCTAATCTTTCTTTTGTTGTTAAATACAATCTCTGCTTTCATTAGGAAACTCTTGAAATAAAGCAGGTTGCTTTTTTTTGCATGGTGAAATTTGTCTGTGTTCATTAGAAATTAGTACTAGAAATTATGTAGTCGAGTATATTAGTTCTTAATACAGAACTCATCACCTACTCATTTCCTTTATTCTTTTAGGATGAAATCATGCTATAAGTGATTGAGGTTCTTGCTTTAAAGAAGCCACATATCTAGAATTTTAGATATGGAATAATCTCAGCCCCATTTTATTTTATGTACACAGAACCAAATCTTAATCCCATTTAATTCAGTGAAATATGGATTTGTTTTTACCCATTATAAGCAAATAAACTGTGCTCATGATGGATTATGAAGTGCAGAATAGTGTGCTTTTACTGTTTGCTTTTTGGCCTCCGATTTAAAAAAATAAAATGATCAGTAGATGATTTGCTAAAAGCTAAATACCTTTGATTATAAGTATTTTACACATTTTATATATTTTAGGAGAATTTACACATGGTATTATAAGGGTTAATGATGTGGGGGTTGAGTTATATTTATCGCATTCCACTGTCCATAAGGAGTTTTTAGCTGCTCTAAATTTACATTATTCTGAAGGATCCTGAGCTAATGGAATCATCAAAATTTTAAATTACCAGAGTATTTTATGTGACATAAGCTTTTAAAAATAATTTTAAAATCTCAAATGTGTAATATAATTCCTTTGATTTGACTTTGACTCTTCTAATTATTCCCTTAATATAATTTAATATGTTACTTAAAATATTAATACCCGCAGCATTGTCAAGTACAAGCATAATTTCTGTTATAGAAATTAGAGCATGAAATTTTACATAGGGAAAATAAACACTTTTTTAACACAGAAGACTGTGGGAACCAAGTCAAGGCTTACAACACTTAGAAAGCAGGTAGGTTTCTTACTCATGAAGGAGCACAAAGGTGTGTGCCCTTAGAAGAGTCCAGGGCAATAGAAAAGAAATACTAAATTGTTATATAATGATCAGTAGCATTCCTATGCCCTCCAGAGTGCCCTAAAGATAAAGTACAGAGTGAATAAAGATGTTTTGTTTGTCCTATGAGCTTTACATCAGTTATGGGACAAGAAGAAATTCAGTTGTCATCTATATCTTTTGATCTTTCTGCCATTTATCACAATTTCCCCAATATTTTTTCATTCCTACATGCAGGAAAATTAGTTGACCATAAACCAGAAATTATTAAAGACTGAAATATGTAAAATTTGAGTATGAAAAAAAAATTGAGTTAGGACATCAAGTTTTAATGTGGAAGGTTTTCATTCTTTTTGTTTTGTTTTGTTGTTGACAGTGTTATTGCAATTAAAATTGGCTGTGATATTTTAAAGTAATTGATTTCCCCATTTGCAAAAGCCATGCTTATACCTTCTTCCCCTTCATATGTGTTTAGATTACTCACAATGTGCAGACACAGGTGTAGTGCTTTTGTGAATATCAAAATTTTATTAAGCACGCTAATGTAACAAGAGAACACTTTGATAGTGTACAAATTGTTGCAAGGGTTCTAGCAGTACAAGTTGAAGAAAGCATTTTAAAGAATGATTTAAGTAATCTCATTATTATAAGGAAGGGAACACCTAATCTGTTTCTGTTCTCAAAAGATGAAAAGCGCAGAAATGTACAGTAAAAATAGCTTTCATAATGTCTTTTTGCATCAACAGAAAATGGACACAATTATCTGAAACAGGATTGCACTAAAAGCCTGTGATGCTGTTTTGCATCATGTGTAATTTTAGCAGTCACCAGTGGTACCTTTTTATTCTTTTCCAGGTCTGACAGCACCAGAAGTGAAACACAAAGAGAGCTCAATCCACCTCAGGTGAAATTACTGCCTACCGTCCCCTTCTCCTCAAAATCACAGTACAGAAATGAGAAATGAGAGAGGTCCTGAAAGATTCTTTAGGTACTAAAGGAGAGGACATTGAGGAAAAGAGAAAAAATGAGAATATAGACATTAATTAAAGAGTAAAATTGCATTAAATTCTACTCAAAAAGCAGCAATTAATTGTGTATTTGAAAGAGATGGTCTGGATGGATGTGCACAGCTTACCAAGGGTGAGTAAAGTTATTAAGCTTTTTCCTAAACTACTTCCTCAGTAGTCACACAACTGCAGTATTTTTTGTCTAGGCAGACTCCTTGCAAGACTTCCTCTCACACATCTAATTTCTAGTGTCCACAACACCTTTTTTTCCTCTGATATACATGTTTTGTATGGATTAAATGGTGAAATGGCAACAAATAAAGCATAGAAGAATGATTAAGAATGGATTCAAGTATTTAAAAGCAAATATTTTTAAAATAGATGTACAATTGCAAAAGGCTTAGCAGCTAGCATTCTGTATCTGACCCTAATCCCCTCAAATGACCTCTGACAATCAGTTTCTGTTTTGTTCTGTGGAGCTCTAAAACATAGTACAGTGTCACAGGTTTTTCTGTAGAAATAAGAAATTGTACCTTGTTATTTAGGGTGGATTTGACTCTCTTCCTTACACTGACATTAGAGATGAAAACCTCCATGGAAGTCAGTAGAGTCACTCTGGTGAACAAGTGCTATGAAATGAAAGACAAACTGGGCCATATTTTATGTTTTGCATAGTTATCTGACATTTGAGAGTTGATATTTCTCATTGAAATACCTTCAGAAAAGGAATTTCCTTGGTGGTTTTCATTGCCACAATAAAGAGCAGAGTTGATCTGCGTGGCAGTGAAGTACAGTTACAGAGAATTATAAACAAGTGAAAACAGGTCAGTTTCCTTGACTCCAGGGAAAGCACCCTGCAAAAAGACCCTCTGAAAGCAGTGTTGAAATTACACTTTCTTCTTTGTAAAGGGCGATTTATTTGAAGAAAAAGACAGTTATTGATTGTTTATTCTCTTGATACATTGAACAAAACATTAAACAACAAAACATCAAAAACATTAGCAGCAGACTCTGTTTAATGGAAAAATTGATATTTGTTCTTTTTCAGGAAAAAAACAAACAACTGAATACAGTAATTTTAAATAGTGCTTTGTTATAGAAGGGAAGAAGGGAGAAGCTGTTCCTGGGAAATGGCTGTCTGAGTTTGATTAATGGCTCTATATGATCAGCCAGAGTTTACTTCATCAACTACCAGTAACATTTCCCATGCCTTCAATTAACAGTGGTTTTACTTAATCTAATATTAGTTAAGACATGATATGATCAGAAAACATCATTTCCAGCCAAGTGTTCCTCAAATCCAACTGATTTATCTCTTTGGCACCTCATTAAAATGCAAACTATATTGAAATTGATTTTCAGCACTTTCAGGCAGGAATGTTTGTAATAATGTTAATTTGCAAATTTCCTCTTTTTTTTATATATTCTGTATGCTGTGGTTGCCATGTTCAGCCCAAGGCTATTTGTATTGTGCAGACAGAAAATGAAGAGCGAACATTTATTTCTCATATCTTTGTGAGGAACCTGAGGCGCATGAAGATATTTGTGCTGTAACAGGCACAGTCAATCTCTTTCACTCCCTTTAGTCACTATATATCAACAGCAAACTCCTAGCTAGTCTTGCTGCAGCAATTAACCTGCCAGGGCTTTCTGCTGTCAGACTCAGAAATAATAAACTACCCCCAGTGAGAGATAAAGCTATAGATTCTCACCCTGCAACTTCCACAGTGGGTGAATTATTCAGAATCAGCATGATTAAAGAGATGACATGGTATTAGTTAAAAACACATACTTTTTTCCCTCCCTGACTGAGATTTAAACCTATTAAAGAATAACAGTGGAAGGACATGGGCTTTTACCATAGGTCTTGGAAAGGGTTTCTAGAAAAGTTGTTTATAATGCCTATAATTATTAAAGTTTTAGGATAAAAGTGTAAAAAACAAAAGGGATAGCTTAGTTAAATCATAAAGCATCTGTAAATTCATAATCCAAATAAATCAGAGTGAAGAAGCATTAGGGACATAGAAACAAAGATATTATTTGTGAAAAACATGTAATGTAGAATGCCCTTTTTTAAAGTGAAAAATGGCCTCACTATTCTTAATTTTTATTCAAGGTTATTATACAGAACCGTCTAAAAAGATATATTGAGAAACATGAATCGTGTCCCTTATTTATAATTTTCCCTTTAAAAAAAAAAAAAGAGATGGGGAAAAGGTAGCATTATTATGAATACTGTAATATGCTACCAACAAATCAATTGTTTACATTTCCTGGTACCAGGGCAGCAGTGTAATGTTACACATGGACTGCAATTGAGTTTACTAAAACAAAGTTAAGGAAAAATTAACTTAGCATACACATTTCTAATCCCATTAAAATTGTAATACATTTGCCAATCTCAGTTTACTCAGCCACCTGATAACATATTCTTAACTAATGTGCCTACTGATTCTCTGGAGAATAATCTCTACAAAATGCAGGACTGGGCCTATGTGCTAGAAGTAGTGCTAAATCTAGTCAAATCCATATTCTATGACTACTAGACCAATATGAATTATATTATTTGTCACACTCATCTATATGAAATGGAACTAATCTGCTGATAGAGAAGAACAGATATAAATAAAACCTACTATTTTTGTTTATCCAGACCTCCAATAGAAGTAGGAATGAATTAAGTATGCATTCCATACTAATGCATTTTTTCTAAAATTAGACAAAGTAAATAGTTAAAGACCACAGGTGGGCAAATTGCATATAAACAAAACTAATATCTAACCTCCAGTATGCTGGTCAAAAGTAATATAACCTTCTAAATCTCAACAATGGATAAGCTCATTTAAAATAAAATAAACTCCTTGAAATTCAGTGGAAGTGTTGATTTACCACTCTTCAGAATAGTTTAACTTTTACATATAGAAACAAATGAATTGCTGTTTTCCATAGAAAGGAGAATGAATTTCATAGCATAAGACTCTGTACTGTACTGATTGTACAAACTGATGCTCTAAAGTTTGAGTTCTCTTTGCATATGTGATCATTTATGAAACTTATGTAAATCAGCCTTCTAAAGTATAGAAATCTACACAGAGAATTCAAATAGAGTTATAAGTTGCTTTTTGAGTCTACAAATGGATGAAATAGACCATCATGAATCCCATATAACAACTTCAAGTGAAAAATGTAGCTTTACCTATGTATTCTAATTTTTCCATTGTGCTAAACATTTGGGAGAAATTAAAAAGATCTCAAAATCTTAACTCCAAGGCACCTATTTATTACTGAAAATACTCACAGTGTTCTTTATTAGGAGCAATTTGGATTTCTCTGTTTTGCTAAAGTAGCCTACACTGTAATTTTAAAGTGTAATATCTCACAGAGTTGAGGTACTACAAATATTGAGCCTTCATGTGTCAAAGTGGATCAAAGACTTGGATGGATTACTTTTCAAGCAAGTGACTACCACCAAATTTTATAAACTGATTACTAAAAGCTAGACATCAGAAAAATGAATTATGTGTCTTCTGTTTTATATAGCTATGATATAAATTACATCAATAAAATTAACTATTTATTGGTTACAAACTGGATCCCCTCATCCTTTTTGTATTTTTTCCATGTGTTGAAACAATTTTTGAATTTATTTTCTTAATTAATAAGTTGTGTTGTTCTTCTCTTTCTCTAAGGAAATTCAATGTGTTTTTTCTTTTTTGTCTTTTTCTATTTCAGAGATTTAGTAATGATCCAATAAAATAGTTGCTTGAGGGCAACAATGCCATCCAAAGGGCAGTGAAATAAGCATTTAACACATAGTAAAAAAACCCACGAGTTTGTCGATTCATTTTAAAATTAAGTGTTCTTCATTAAACTGTATGAAAAACACATATAGCTACAAAAATATGCTATTCTTCATTCCCACACACATTAGAATCTTATCAAATAAACTAAGATTGATGCCAAAATTTTCATACTTCTCACAGATTAAAAAGTAATCATGGAAGATACGTGGCAAATATTATCATGTATTATGCAGGATTTTGTATTCCTATCCCATTAAAACTGTATGAAAAACAAACAAAAAACAAACAAACAAAAACCACAAAAAAATACACACAAAACCCCCCATTTATCTTCTGACTGTGAGGCAAAATTTCAGTTTAAAATTCTCAATGTGCCAGGTAGGCTGACAAACCCAGAGTGCTCACACTCTGGAAGAAACTGATTTTGACTTCCTGTGAAAAATTTGTTTTCTATAAAGGAGGTGTCAAAGTCTATCCAGAGCTATCTGGATAGTGCTGTGTGACAGGTGAATGTTTCTTTCCATTCTATGACACTGATTAGATTCTGAGATTTTTCATCTATCCAAGATGCAAGTTGTATTCTTTTCCTCACAATTAATAAAATATGCAATGTAGTTTTGGACCTACTAGTGTGTTCCCTTTGGAAATGCAGAACAGTGGTAGTCCTATGTTATGATATGTTTAAGCTCTTTCTGGAAAACCTATCTCAAAATTAGAAGTCAAAATTGATGCTTGGTATTACTTTACTGAAAAAGGATAGACAGCAGTATGTCTTGAACCGAGGACTATGGAGATAAAATGTACCACTTTTCTGTAAACTAACCCTGACCACAGGAGAAGTTAAATTAACAGTTGTGCCCTTTGTTTTTTTGAGGGAGGAAAGACATTTTCTTTACTTTTAAATATCTCAAGAGTAGAGTGATCAAAATTCTCTAATTCCTAATGCAATTAGTACTGCTATTTTTTAAAGTGCTTTTAAATTTTAGAGTTCTTCATTCTTTCTTTTAACATATACTGCAAGCTTACTCACATCAGTTTCAAAAATGCTGTTCTCTTAATGTATTTACAATTTTCCATTATTTGTATTGCTTGGGGTTTTTTTTAAAGTGGCTTTGAATTTATTTAGCAGATGCAGTCCTCACACTACTTTCAGGCTTATTATCATCACACCTCTTTCTATTCAATATTATCAACATCATCCCACTCATCACAATCTTGCCTGAATCAAAGGCAACTTGTTTCTTGTTGGTGGAAGCTTTGAATGAATAATTCATCTGGAAAAGCCTTCTATGTTGTACATTTCCAGAAGACAGAGCAATTCTCTTGTCAATCACAGTGGCTCTGTCAGTACTAAGTTCCATACTGTATGTGCTCCAAATGTACGGGGGATGACAAGCAGCTGAGATTACCAACTGTGTTAGTCCTGGCCATCCTTTTAGCTTTTCTTTGACAGAACATTCAAATTAAAGTCTCACAGTAACACTGCATTGAGAAATCAGTGTCAAAATTTCCTCTCTGTTCTCACCAATACAGTTTGGTTGAAAGGTCTGACATATATTGCAACCAAACTGGTCACAAGCCACAGTTACTCATCTCCAGATAGGTACATTTCATTTTGGCTCCTGAGTTTCCTTATGCCTAGACCAGCTGAGTCTAGGCTCAGACTGTCTCAGTATGAAGGCAAAGCTTCAACTGATAGTGCAAAATTTTCATACATGAAGATCTCTATGCCTAACCATTTCCTTACTGACACAGGCTGCACTCTAGTCTCTTGGAGGATGGACTCCTTATCATTTCACTGAAGACTAATCTTCAGAAGACCAGTTTTGACTAATTTATTGTAGTACAACCAGAAGTATAAAATACTAGGAAGAGAAGTTATGCTGTAAGAATCTTTCACTCTAAACCAAATACAAACATTGGAAAAGATACAATGTTGCACTTCAAAGATGGATGATATTAACATATTGTTTAAGGCCAAAAGTAGAGATTTTTAAAGTACTTTTTTTTTTTTTTAAAGTTTCACTTTCTTCTTAAACTGACCTTTGTCAATATGACAGAGGCACAGTTACAACAAAAATGTGAGTGACTGGCATTAACTAGGTATGTCTCTTTTCCCATCCATTGGAATAATTTCAGAGTAAGTCTGTATCTACACTAGCACGTAATACAGCATTAAAACAGCAGATCTCTACAGCATAGATCTAACATTCAGACCATAGGTGTTTTACAAGGAATTGTTTCAGATTAGCTATAGTCTTATTCTGTGAGATGAACAGTCAATAGCACTTGCACCATTTTTGACATGTATCTGATTTTGCTTGGTAGAAAAGTAACACAGTTCGTGTAGTCTACGACTGAAAGAAAATCAGTGGAAAGATTAGGAGACCTATTTTAAAACCATGCTCATGTTCTGAGCTAAAATGCTAATGTGCCATACAAAGCTACTACTTCTGAGAATATGAGCCTTAAAAAAATATGCAGGTGAAGAACAGATCTAAGACCTCTGAAGATTCATGAGGATGGATAAACTGCCAGGCCATTTATTTGTCCTATCATTTATAAATTTGCAAAATTTAATGAATAAATATGGAATTGTTGTTTACCTCTCTGCAAGATAATGTCATCCTTCAGGAAAAAATAAAACCTTCAAATAAGTAAATATATCAATCTGTGCATATGAAATAACAGTGACTAATTCCATTTCTTAAAGCAATGACATTTCTAGCATGTATTCTTAACACTGAAATATCTTTTAGATAGACTGGTGCAATGTGCTGCAAAACCTTAATTTAAAAGGCAGTGTTGAGTATGAACATATTTAGTCTAATAACTAAAGTTGGTTTTCCCCTTTAGAACAGGGATTAGAGACATTTTATTGTAAGAAACTTTTCTGACACAAGTAGTATAAGTTTCTGTAGTTGGCCTGATATGCAGAAAAGATGCCCTGCTAGATATTTTGTTTGTAAGCAGCAAAAAAAAGGGTAGGTGAAATGGTGACTGATGGCTTGGTCACAGTGACCATGAAGTAGTTGAGTTTCAAATTATTGGCAGTAGGAGAAAAACTGCCAGCAGACTTCAGCCCTTATCCTCAGGTTATGGGGAGGGCTGAAGACAATTTAATGTTCCATGGGAATCTGTCTTGAAGGTATTGAGGCCCAAGAATGCTGGTCATTTTAAAACCCATCTCTAGAGCATAGAAGCAGACAATCTGAAAGTGTTGGAAGTCAAGCACGTGAGCCAGAAGGCTGCCTTAGCTCAGTGGAAATCTTTTGCTAGAACTCAGGCAGAAAAGGAAAGTGTATGGAGCAGGATAGGTGACATGGGAAGGCTAAAGAGATGGTCTTCAATGCTGTAGAGAGAAAATTAGTGCAGGCAAAGCTCTACTGTTTGAGCTGACCAGCACTGTGAAGAACAATGAAAAGAGTTGTTTGTTAAATATGTTAACAGAAGAAGGAGGAACAGTGATCCATTACTCAAGGAGGTTGCCCACCTGACAAATGGGACATAAAAACCAGAGCCACTGCATGTCTTCTTGACTCTGCCTTTAACACCTTCAGGCTCTGCAGCCCTGTGTAGAAGACTGATTACAGACATAATAAACTCCCAGGTGACTGAACTTTCTGCTCCAGCTAGATGGACATTAATCTATGGGTCCAAATGGGATTAGTTTCAGTGTACTGAAAGATCTGGCAAATATCTTCATGGGATCTCAACATTTGTCAGCTGGTCTGAGGAGTCTGGAGAGGTTTGGGTGAACTGGAAGCTGGTAAATGTCTCAGTTTCCAAGAAGAGAACGAAGGAAAAGCCTGGGAATTATAGACCTGTCAGTCTCACTTCAGCACCTGATAAAAAACCTGGTGAAGGTTTTTCTGGGAGTAACTGAGAAAACACTTGAGAAACAACAGTTTCATTGGTCAAAGCCAGCAAGGGTTCACAAAGGACAGAACTACAGTATCACAGAATAGATAAGTTTGGAAGGGACCACAGCGGGCCATCTGGTCCAACATCCCTACTCAAACACAGAGTCATCCTAGAGCATGTGGCCAAAAATTGCATCCAGAAAATTATTGAATATCCCTAATGTGGGAGACTCCTCTCTGGAAAATCAGTTTCAGTGGTCAGTCACATGCACAGTCGTCACGGCACATTTTGGTGGGGGGTCTCCCCGGGGAGACCCCTAGGCAGTGAGTTTGCTGGTAGCAGCAGGCAGGCAAGGAGACTCCACACGGCTTCTGAGGGTGCTCATTAGATGAGGGGTTATTGGGGGTCCTACCCCCGGGAGGCAGCATGGTTTATGAGGGAGAGGGGGGGAAAGGGGAGTGAGGGGGGAAAGGGGAGGGGGAGAGAGGGGCTGAGCGGGAACCAGCCAGGAGAGCCGGCGAAGAGAGAGAGAGAGAGAGAGCACCATCCCCCCAGCACACTTAACAGGGAGATTCAAAGTGGGCGCAGAACAGATTGGGCCAATGGGATTACAGACACAGGATACTGCAGGGGAGGATCACAGGCTTGGAATAAACCATACATTTTCCAGGGGTGAGACAGAGCATACCATTTAACTAAAATATGACACCACACACAGTAAATATGTTCTTCCTCTTATTAAGGAACTTCCTGTGCATCAGTTTCAGCTGATTGTCTTTTGTCTTATTACTTGGCACCACTGAGAGGAACCTGCATCCATTCTCAAGACCCTCCCTTCAGATATTTGTATACATTGATGATGTCCACTCTCTGTCTTCTCTTCCCAAGGCTGAAAAGGCCCAGCTCCTTTAGTCAAGTGGCCTGACCCTGCTTCCATCTCATGTGTGTTTTCTGCTTGCACTTGAGGAATGACAGTTCTCAATTCATTCACAGACATCTCTTGTCCCTTTGGTTCAACTTCTTTCTCATCAGTCTGCAATGTTCTTGAGCCTTGAGGAAGCAACCCTTTTCCCTGCAGTGCCTGTCCTCAGGGGATTCTTTCAAGAAAATTCCCTGAAGAGATCCCTCAAGTTCTCTCTCCTGAAGTCCATGGCTGCAGTCTTACTTGCTACCTTGTTCATTCCTTACCCAATATGGAACTCCACAATATCATGATCACTACCCAGCCAAGACTGCCACTCAACCTTCACATTGCCCTCAAAGCCTTCCCTGCTTGCTAGTGTGAGGTCAAACTGCTACAACATTCCTTGTGGGATCCTCCACTATCTATGACAGGGAGCTGTGATCAATGCTTTTTAGGAACCTGCTGGGCTGTTCATGTTTTAGTGATGGTTCTGCAGCAGTGGTCAGGGTAGTTAAAGTTTCCCACAAGAGCCAGTGTCTGTGACTTTGAGGCTGCTTCAAGCTGCTTGTAGAAGGCCTCATCCATAAATTTTCTACTTTTATCGCTGGCTTAAATAATGGCATATATATTCTCATTTTCTAATTCTCCATGCTAGCTGATTGCCTCCAAAAGTATCTTGTTCCTTTATGACTCAAAAATGAATGATGTTTTGTTTGCTTGTTATTTTCCTCTCTTGTTGGTATACAAACAACAAGCTTCTTGATATTTATCCAAAAATTATGATGTGGAAGTGGCTGGAAATTTTCTTAACTAATTTCTCTCCCCACAAGTCTCTTCATCTATCAGGAAGAGAGAAGGTGGCAGAACATTTCTCTTGCTACAGCATCAAATATCTCCCTTGTGGTATGTTCTGTATCTTTTTACAGGTGTTGTTTTATAGATAAAGTACATTTGAAGATTCCTTTATTGCTACCATGTTTTTCTTTAATGGGTTTGTTTAGGTACAGCTATGTCTAAATGGAGAGGGAATCAGAATACCTGGCTAATCATAGTGGTTGTATTACTGCTGAATTGCTGCATAGCCTTGGGCCAGACTTTAAACTTCCAAGAATATTACTTTTATTCTCATTTCCTAAGAAGAACTATAGAAAATATCTTTAAGATCAGATACTACAATGATTGATGATAAAGAGAGAAGATAGATGTAGAACAATTATATTTGAACTTCTAAATGACAGTTAATTGATGTGTTATTATCCATCAAGATGTTATAATTATTTAAAGTACTGCTTATTCACTTTTGTCCCAA
The DNA here is from genome assembly GCF_031753505.1 of Anomalospiza imberbis. Lineage (NCBI taxonomy): Eukaryota > Metazoa > Chordata > Aves > Passeriformes > Viduidae > Anomalospiza > Anomalospiza imberbis. Next base: position 28,000,331 of record NC_089721.1, read on the forward strand.
GTCCACAATGCAGAAAGGAATAGAAAAATCAATACTGTTTAGCCACAAATAAAACAATATATCAACAAATTAGTTAAGTGTTAATTTGTAAGCCTTTGTCCTAATGTTCAAGCGTAGAGAGCCTTTTTGGAAAGTTTCTCTTCTTAACTGAGCTTATGCAATATGTAAGAAGAAAATATGCCACAGGAAATATTTCTGTTCAAGAGCAAATCTTAAATGCTGGATTTAAAAAAATATATACTTTAAGTATAAAACAGACTAGTTTTTCAATTAATTCAAAATCTACTTTCCTTTCTATAGAGCTCAGACTTGCAATTTTTATACATGATCATGTAATTCTGCTATTAAATTTTTGTTAAAATCATGCAGGATGAAGAATTAGTATTCTATTTTTGCTAGAGTTTGACAAAATGTCAAAAACCTCATGCCTTTAATTTTCTATGCAGTGCTTTTATTGTATGGAGAAGCTCATCAATTTGGAATTATGATTTGTTCCTAGAGAATAGTAATGCCAGCACATTGCCTTTTTATAGTTACCTCCAAATCATTAGAAAACAGTGCTCTAAGGGGTATACACAACGTTTTAAATTTATTAAAGATTCATGATGATACAGAAGTTAGTAATTCTAACCATGCATTGTTCTATGTCTTTTTCATATATATTTCATAATTGATGGACTTTTTAAATACCTTTGTGCCATAATGTAGCTTCAAAAGATGCTTACATTCAGATAAATGACCGCTCAAGTTACTGGTGCATGGGTAGCTTTATCCATATAGTGGCTGTACCATTCATTATGACAGGTGATACGTTAAGAGTCTAGAGAAAGAATCTTCCTAGTTATCTGTAGTATAGACATTATGTCAGTATTGTAAAGTTATAATTAACTGCACAGTCTTTTTTACTGTTCATCTTGTTCTGAGACCTAATGACAATAAATTAATGCCTTTAATATGTACAATAATTAAAGTTCATTAGCTGACATATCCGAAAGAACCACTTAGAGGGCAGTGGACATACAGCTTTGGTTAACATCAGAGCCTCTTGAGCTAAGCTACTTCAAATAAAAATTTTTCATTATCACTAAAATTATAAAACACAGTTCCTAGGCAAAATAAGTGATACGCCAAATAAAAGAAGTGGCTGGAAGTATGTCCTGCTGAAACCATAGTGTGTGGATTTTTTCCTTCACAGACTTATAGATATTAAGTAAAGTTAATGCTTTCACTCTAATGATGTTATTTGCTGCCTGGAGATTAACTTATAATCATGTACACTGATTTCACTGATTTCTATTGAATTACGTGGTAGCAGTGAAAGAAGAGCCAAAGCTACATATTGTCATATCTACTGAGCCTATCTAGCAAATTAATATTTATTGTAGCTTGAATATTCAAAAGATTGGACTCAGAATACTAAAATGGAATGTCTATCCCATTATTATAGAGCTTTAAAGAAAATTATGGCTATTAAAACAACATCTGTGCTGTTTTAAGCCATGTCATTTTATGCTACTGAATTTTCTATGTGATAAGATTTTCTTTTGATATTAAAAGTACAATGCAAGAATATTTGAATCTCTAGACTTTTAGTAGAATTCCATGGCATGTTTATTTAGAAACCTTCTGGTAGGTCCTGCAACAGAAAGTACTTTTTTTTTTTTTTACCCACAGACCTCTTTTACCTTTACCTTTTCACTTGGATTATGAATTAATAATCCATGCATTCATATTTTCCACTTGTCAAACTCAGGCAACAGTGAAAATAAGCAGCACAAATTGGCAGATAATGCACCTTATTTCCATGGAGAAGCAGGTGCATTTTCTTCAGCATAAGTAGCAAGATGACGCTGATCCACTTTGACAGGCAGGCAGATCTAAAATTACTCAGCACACTTTGCCACTGGTTCGGGGAAAGTCTCCCATGAGCTTGTTCTCCTATTCTTCAGTCCCCAGAGTGTTAATTAAAATTTACTGGATAATATTTGCAAGGCTCAATGGTTACAGAAATTATCAGTTACTAAATGTTCATGGCAGAGATGGCACCTGATGATTGGACATTTTATCCAAGATATTCAGGAGAGATATTTCTTCTTGCCTTCTTTTTCTTCTATATCTTCCTTTTAGTTCTTGAAATAGCTGGATCAGCTAAGAGTCTCAATCAGCCTTTAGACTAAAAATTACTGAGATAGAAGTTTAATTATCTATTTATCCTTGAGTTTCTTTTCAGATACCAGGAAAATTCATGCAAAAGAAGAACAGACTTGTTACAAAAGCATTTAGAAATGCAGGTGTCAGGTCAGGACAGTGAAAGGAAGACAGTACCTTCTAAATAAACTTGCTACTCAGTTCAGATTTGCTCAACAAAGTTTTAGACTGGAGACTTGCTAATCACACATGCAGTTAAAAACAGCCCCCTTCAAATTACTGAAGTCCAGCTATCAATAAAATTTATTGTCTAGATGTCTACCAGTGACTTCTTTCTCTCTACCCTTAAAGTTTCATCAACATATTGAAATACAATCACTCTAAATGGAATTTTTACTTTTTTTTTTTTGTTACTAAGAAAATAAAGTTTCCTTATAATCTGATTAATTTTTATTTAGGCAGTTAATACTTCAGCTACTTTTCCTCCAAATCCTTTGACATTTCTGGTCAGTTTCTTGCAATTGTGCAGCATTCCTGCTCACTAAGGACCTGCTCTTCTTAGTCTCTCTAACGCAATGGGATCATGTCCTCTTTTATTCCCAAGACTGGCCAGCTCCATGAACGAGGGTACACTGAACTGGCTAAGTATTTGCAAGCTCTGTAGACAGAATTCAACTACAGGTCATACTGCCTCCACACCTGATGACTCTGCAGTGATTACAGAAGAAGCACAAAGTTAGAAGGCTTTGTGTCTGACTGGGGACTTCCATAACCTTCCCAAGGGCCAGAAAAGTTACTGCAATATTTGTCAGGATAGGCAACACAAAAAAAGCCAGCACATGAAACAGAGTGGAAAAAGCACAACAAAACCTGCACACTTATGAGCCACTGCCAGGTGTTACATCCCAGGATATTGTTTTCTTCATTTAACTGAAATAGTTTCTTCTGGGCAAGAAAAAAGAAAAAGAGAGAAAATGCCAGGAAGGACAGGGCTGTAGGACTTAACAAAACTATTTTAAATTCAACTTGAAAGTCATATCACATAACAAAGTATGGCTTAATGTTGTGAAAGGCAATGGGTTAGCTCTAGGTTCATTAGGTAAGTTCAGCTGACTGAACCAACACCTGTGTGTCCCTAGACTTTCCAAACAGCTGAAGAATAACATTTCAGGTGATTCAATGGGAAGAACCCTGTTCTATGTAGCAAAACAATCTGACAGCAGTAGTCAGAAGACAAGATAAAGGCAAAATGAGAGCAAAAAAAACCAAAGCATGGGAAGAAAGGGGTGAGGAGGAAGCAAAGTTTGACATCATAGGGGTAAAACATGTTCACAGAAAAAAAGTAGGAAAAATAGGCAATACACATAAATGTCTTACCTAATTTTAAATCTTAAAAACAACAAAAAACCTCTTAATTCCTAATGTTCTATTGTATTCCATGATGGACATGTTTTTTATCTATATGCATTATATAAACTACTGAATATTTTATATGACAAAAACTCTAGGTACACAGATGGTTTTTCAAAGCTCCTTCAGACCACGAAAATAACATGTTCTTCTCATAACACACTTATGTGCCTGTATCTGAGAGCCTTGGAATATAATTCAACATCAGAGTCTCACTAAATACATCTAGATACAACTAGACAGGAACTAAGATGATGAAAAGGTAAGAACAACAAACATAGGAGGAACTTCAAGCACAGCTCAGGCTGTTGAGCCTAGAAGAGACTCAGGGGAAAATTCATCACAGTTCCTGGATACCTGAAGGGAGGTTGTAAAGATGATACACCCAGTATTTGTTAAGTGGTGCCCAGTGACAGAATGAAAAAAATAGACACAAGCTTACACATGACAGGCTCCTCCTCAACACAAGGAGATATCCTTTTACTTGGAGGATGACTGAGCCTAGCAACAGGTTGCCCCCAAAGAGCTGGTGGACTCTGTCCTTGGACACCTTCAAAGCCACCTGACAAGGTCTTGGACAACCTGGTCTATCTGAACATACTTGAGCAGGGACATGGTTACTTCCAGATGTCCCTTCTAACTGCAACCTTTGTATCACCTCCAGTGGCAAGGGGTAGGAGGTCTGTCTTCCCTGAGAAGAGCCTTTGGAGAAGCTGAGACATTGTGCTCCCTCCACTGACCCACAGGGCCTCACCAGGAGCTCCCCTGCCACACTTCTGGGCAGCCTGTTTCTGAGAATTTGTGTTTGAGGCACCAACCTCTCATAACAGGACCCTGAAGTTCAAACCCACTCACAAGGCCACATGAAGGCAGCACCTGTACCAAATGTAGGGAATGCTTTGCAATGCTGCGTGGCAGTGAGCTGTCCAGGACTGTGAACTACATACACTGCAAGTGGAGAACAACCATAGGAATACTGAGGTTGCTCTTGTGCCTGCTTGCCACCAGTATATTTATGTATATATTTTATGGACACTAATGTGAGAGCACAGTGCCCAACTTCTCCTTGGTGATTCTCAAACGCTGTCTGGACATGGTTCTGGGCAACCTTGTCTATAGTGTTGGACTTGATCACCTTCAGACATCCCTTCTAACCTGTGATTTTGTGGTCTGAAATTCAGGGAATGGAATCAGAGTTTTTGCTCCTTGCCTAAAGTGTAAACCAATAAAAGCTCTTGTACAGAGATATTATAGATCCTTCCCCTTTCCATTTTCCTCTTATATCATAAATACTTGGCTAGTATCTGCCACAAAACTTTTCATCCTATCCCAATTACTAGATATTTCTAAAATATTATAGTCAGTTAGTATAGAACAATGAAATATCATTCTGGAAAAATATGCTAACAGTACCTAATTGTACTGTAGAGTTATGATTTTTTGTTAGATATGCCTTGTTGCTTTTTAAAACGTGTCTTGAAATAGTCATAGAAATTCTGGACAATTTGTCAGGAAACATTAGTCCTGTTTTTGACACTGATGGTACTTCGCAGTGTTGTAACTAGGTTCCAAAAATATTGATAAGATGGTTGAACTGGTGTCTGGAAAACTCTTCAAACTGAATTTGGACCATTCTGCAAAGTGTGTTGAGTGGGCATTTTACCTAAAAGCATATTTCTTTCTTGCTGTGTGAATGGTTTCTGACTCTGTGTAGTTGCCAAAATAAATTCCTCTAGAATGAGGAAGATCTTCCTTCCTATACAGAAGAACAGTTAACATTTGGTTGGCAATATGAAGTAGAGGGTTTATAAATGCCAGGAAAGTGTGTTGGGTGAAATATAGGAAATTTTACTGTATGTCTACTTCTTTGGCGACACAAAGATCTTGTCAAAGGTTTTTGATCAAGATTAGGAGTTTTTTAGGTGTTTTTCCTTGTTTGCTGAATTACTTAGAAGGGGCTTTTCTTAGAGATTTTTTTAATTTGTTGAGCCTTGATCTGTGGAACTTCATTGCCTTCCAAGGAAGCATTTCATTCATCTTTCATTGATCTTCACTATCTTAAATTGGACTCAATATCAAACACTTTTTGAAAGGAAAAAGTTTGTAGATAATAAGCTCTATGACTACAACACAGAGGGTTTGTGCACACAGTCCTCCTTTCTTTTCCCTTTTTTTTATATGCTTTTACTATTATAATTTAAAAGCCCTCCATTCTTAATCTTTTCCATAATAAATTTGGGCCTTGACATTGGTTAAAAATATGTTCATATATTTCGTATGTTTTAAAATAACAATATAATACTCATTTCTGAAAATTTGAAGGAAACACATGAGTACATAGAAGTCCCATTAATATTAGAAATAACTTTTTTTTCATCAACCTATATATGCTATGAACTCAGTATAGCTTCATTTGTCAAGTGGCTTCTGAAGTTATATAATTCAAGCCACCACATGTTTTATGCTATAACCCATGTGAGATTAAGGTCATCGTTTACCATGTAGATTTGGCTTTGGAGTAATCAAATAAACTGGAATACATTACAGATCTGTAGGTTTGGGGTGCAGCTAGTCCAAGGAGAAAGAAAAAGATCTCCATACATCTTTTTCTCACTTACTGTTCTTCTGGAATGTTAGTATTAGATAATATTGTCAGTCCTTGGTAATGACTGCTATTTTGTTTTGTGAAAAGGCTAGAAATGTCTTCGACAACCACTCAAACCTTTTCTGCCCTCTCTTCATTAAGCTACACTGCAATGAAATGTTACTTTCATCCAGATAAATCTATTAGCTCTTATATTACTCCACATTAAAAAATTTCTTCAGAGAAAACATTCCTTCTTCACATTTTGTTTGGGTTTTTTGAAAAAAAATTTTTTTCATTCAATATTTTCCATAAAAAAGTTCTAACTATTAACCATTATCAACAATACTATAAGCAACAATAAATTAATGCAAATGTTGCTTCCTGATATGGGCAAAATGTGACACCAGCTGAAAAATCACAGACTAATGTCCAGGAAATGAAGTCACAACAGCAGTCAGCACTGAACCCTGGACTCTGGCTGGATGAAAACATTTCTTCAGCTCTTCAGCTGCACAGAAGTAACTTTTAGGAGTGCTTAAATATCCAGTTTTTAGTTTCACTTAAATGTACTTCTCTTCATGCTGAAGGATAAACAATTTCCAAAAGAAAACAGTGTTATTAAAAGTGCACATTCTTCTTCCTAATGTGGGCACAAATCCGGTCAGACAATTCCAACGTTCTTCACTTACAGATTTTTGGAGGCATCTTCCCATTTCTCACATTCTGACTCTAGATATGAGACATATCAAAACTACACCAAAGAGACTGCGATTTATAATCATGATATAGGAGGTGACCTTTTCACTCATGAGTGGTGTAGTCATATGGAGCGGTTAATGAGAGGACCTTTACTGAGAGCAGATAAATTTAAAACATTCTGAATAATTATTAGATATTTTATTTTATTTATGAATCTCTCTCATTTTAAATTTTCCCATGATTTATAAAGCTGTCTTAGTTTTGTAAGCACTAATAATGGTGTCAACCAATGCCAAAGATAGATGAACTGTCTGTATAGGAGCTTCTCTTCCTGGTGCCGAATGCCAGAGAAATAGAGTGAAAAGTTAAAAACAGGGGAAAAGAGAGGACAGAGATGGATGAAAGATGGCTTAGAAGGAGTGAGGGAGGGAACATCTGTACTGCACTTCACTGATGATAATCTTTGCACAGTTTATGACACAGAGGCAGTGGGAGCAGTGAGGTAATCATTTTACTTGCCTGTCAACTGCAGAGAGTATTTCAAATTGCAGGGTGAAATTCTGGCTCCATTGAAGTGAAAGACAAATCTCCTGTTGATATAAATAAAGGCTAAGATTTCTACAGATTCCCAGAGAGGAGCAGACGGGCAGAGTGGCAGCTGTGCCATCTACATGACTGTGTCAGTCTTCATCAGGATCTTAAAAGCTTTTCTTCAGCTCAGTTTCCAGAAATCTATGAGACATTGAATAACATAGATACTTTCTCAAACAAGCTAAATTTAAAAATTATGATCTTAGAGAAACTGACCCTAGTTTGGAAAATCCATGCACAATAAAAAATGTCCTTACAAGCTAATGCTTGTATTTTAATTAACATTAATACATGCTTTAATTAACATTTCTGAGTTTTTTCCTTTTCCCCTTCCTTTAGCTTTAATCTATACAAAAATGGCCTCAGAGCATGTAACAGATGGAAAATTATCTTTAGTTGTAGTTGTCAAACTAGAGAAAGCCCTCCTATCATGACTGCACAAAATTTACATCTCAGAGACAAAAGTTGTGGCAAAATGTCTGACGGCATGGATTTCACTGAACAAGTTTTTCTCCTGATTAACAAGTAATACATGGGCATACAGGGTGAGGACGATAGACCTGATAGGCTGCAGTGCAACACATTTACAGAAGCAAAATTTTTGCAGGGAATTTTAATAACTGGGGGATCATGGTATGTGAAAAATTACATTCAAAAAAGGAAAGTACCTAACAAAGGTATTGGATGTGCAGTAAGAAAGGGAATCTGGAAGAACAAGAGGAACAAGCTATGAAACTGGAAAAATGAAAACCCAAAGTCAGTCTTCCTATAAGGCCCTGTTGTATGTGTATTTATTCACAACTTAATTACTAAACTGGTGATAAAACAGACGAATGATTATTCTATATGCTAGTTGAGTCACCCAATGAGAATCTCTGATAAAAAGCTGCTGGTACACATTCCTTATCACCTTCAAAACATGAAGAGCTTCCTATTTAGTGACATTGGCAGCCTACTCTTTACACACCTCTTGCAGACACTACTGTGAAGCAGTGGGGACATATGGTGCAGCAAGAAAATAATTTCCAGTAGATTACAAATTTTTTTTGTGTGTGTATACTGTCATATATTTACACCTATGCAGACAATTATCTGTACACATATTTGTATATGTGTATATAAAATATTCTATAACTACTTAAGACAGAAGTGACTTAAGTGTGTCCACAATATATCAACATACTAATACACACCTCTGTACACACATACACTTGCCAGGGTATCTTGACTCTATGGCAGCTATGTTAAAAGTTGTTTTGGTTGAAGTCCATCAAAAAATGTGGAAGAAGCTGATAATGCCCAATTTTGCTCAACAGACAAAAACCAGAAATCAGATAAAATCTGGGCTTAAATTGTACTTAGTCTAACTGAATTAATTATTCATAAATGAATCAACAGAAAAAACAGATCAAGATGCTTATGGACTCCTATTTATGTTTTGAAAGGATAGTACCAATACATGGGTGAGAGATAAGAAGTTTAAGTGAATCAAAGACCTGTGAACAGATGATCTAAGATTCTGCACGATACAAAACATGTCATAATATAATGATACACTTTCACATTTTGTAATCTGTAGAAAGTGGCAAAGCATTCTGAAGAAATTAAATCTGAATCCCTCAAATTATTTTCATGGTTTCAGACCAGTATAATTACCTGACTTATCTTCTTGCTTTCTAAGCTTACCTTCTGTGGAATTAGGATCTGACTTGTAACTTCTTAAACTCACACACTCCTTATTTGTACTCATGGACGACACTCTTTGACTTGGATGTTTGCACTGCATATATGACCATTCTGTTTTTGGGGGATGGGAGATATTTACTTAAGGGAAGAAAGTCTTTTAAACTGAATGACTTTTCATACACAAATTATTCTCTTAGATAGTCATCTATGGGCAAGGTTAAAATATTCCTCCTTTGTGCCAAATATTTATTAGTTCTCATCAGCACAGTGCCATACAATGGCTGCTTAATTGTTGTTGTGATTTAACCCCAGCTGGCAGCTAAGACTCTGGCAGCCCCTCCCTCACCCCCCACCCAGTGGGGTGGTGGAGAAATCAGTGGGTTGAGTAAAATACACTTTAGTAGGTAAAGGAAAGTCTGTGCACACAAGCAAAGCAAAACATGACATTTAGCCAGTGCTTCCAACGGGCAGACAGGCAATCAGCCATCCTCAGGAAAGCAGGGCTCCATCATGCACAGCAGTTACGTTGTCCTGAGCCTGAGTTCACTACCTGGCGTGCAGCACCAAGTCACACATGGAGCAAAGGAATTTCTATTCTTTTGTTCCAGCTGGCACAAAATAGAGAGGTAGAACCCACAAAAGGCTGGCTCACTGATCATCAAAACTTTATGGTATTTCTATATTTTGACAAACAAATATATCAGCATTCATTGAATACAAATTACAGAACTTTTTTATTAGATGGTACTCCCTATTTGCTAGTTATATTTGTTGCTTCTTATGCTAATTAGTCCACATATGCAATTTGAGGTTGGGGTCCATTTTGAGTAGGTGGTCAATCAGTCAATGGTTGGAATGACCCACTATAAGAATTACCTTAACCCCAGATACCGCTGCATTCTGCTGACTTCACTCCTGGTGGCTTTTGCCCAGACAACCCAATTGTCTTTGTGTTGTCTTTTCCTTTCTTTAAAGGAAAAGATTAGCCAAGCACCCAATGTTCACTATGCAGGTTTTTAAATCATACCTGTCTGGCTATAGCTACTGATTAACAACCAAAAAATTTGCAAAGTTAGATTCAAATCTTGAGACTTTCCTATTTGGAGCTCCATATCAGTAACTTAAGGAAACAAACTCCGCCACTCCAAATATCTCCACCTTCTTTCTTCTTCCCCTAAGCTGAGCATGAGGCCATATGGTCTGGATATCCTTTTGGTTACTTGGTATCCTCTCTCCTAAATGTGTCCCCTCCCGACTCTTCATGTACCCCCAGCCACTTGCTGGTGGAGTGGGGTGAAAATCAGAAAAGTCCTTTACAATGTGTAAACCCTACTCAGCAATAGCAAAAACATCCCTGAGTTATTAGTACCCTTTCAAGCTCAAATCCAGAACACAGCTCCATATTAAGTACTTTGGAGAAAATTAAGTCTACCCCAACCAAAACTAAAGCAACTGGCTTCTTATCAGCTCTGCGTTTCTCTCCCATTTTGTATTTTTTCTTCACATGTATCAGTTTGTTTGATTGCAGAGACATCAGTTTGGTTTGTAAAGAAAAAGCTCCAAGATTGTGTTATGAATGCTTTGGGAAAACTAGTAAATAATATCACCAGAGTTTTGTCAAAATTCAAGATATATTTCAATTTTCATAAATCCAAAGTAAGCATAAAATTTTTCATTTTGATTCTCAAAAAGAATAATACCTGCTTTAAGAATTGAACTTTTTTCTTTCACTCTTCTACAGTCTTTAAATCAGATTAAAAGTCAAATGCACAGCTGAAGACCTCAAGTCATGTGAATGGAAGACAAAGCAAAGATATGAGAACATCAAGAAGGAGCATCTCTCTGCTCCTGCTGTGCAGTCTGAATAATTGATGTTCCATTCCTCTCACACATACTTTTATTATTATCTGCTCTTGATTTAATAATGGCAAAGCAGCAGATATTGTTTTTATATAAGCATGTGTTGTTTCACTTTTATACCTACAATATGTGAATGCAGGTGGTAGAGGATTGCAGTCAATTTTCATATTATTACACAGATGTTATATTTATGCTGGTTTACTTCTTTATGGAACATATTCCAAATCTGAAGTTTTTGATATCTGGTACACTGAACAACACTCTGTCTCTATCTATTATTAATTATGCTAACTTGCTATCTGCTTAATATTAGGTACAAAGAGGACAATTACACATTATTATTAAATATAATTAAAATAAACTTGCATTAAAATAAATTCTGGATTGCAAGGACAAACCTCACAAATGACAAATAACTATTCACTTAAGAATAATCACACAACCTTGATTTGGTACCTTTTGTAAGCACACTGTGATAGAGTTAAGATAAACTGACACTAAATTTGTTCTCCAGAGCTTCCTGTTTCACTCCATAAATAGACAATAAGGTAGCAAAAATTGAACTTTAATGCCATTTACCATAAGTGGTATCACAATATTTGTGCAAACTATTGCTGTTAGCAACAAGCTAAGGCAAAAAATTCAAGATCCTGATTTCTTTTCCTTTTCTCATGTGCTGAACAACCTTGTGAAACTTACTTTATTCTATTGTGTTCTTATTTACCTACCTTTCATGTAGAAGTAATCCACATTATTAATTACTTTAAAATTCTCATACTAAAGGAACCACAGAAATTATTTATTACTCTTTTATGATGTAACAGCTGAAAGTCAAAAAGTATGACCTCACATGATAGATGCTTATATATGACTATTGCAAAGTGGCAA